>NC_056446.1:45301156-45328656 GCF_018296145.1 Oncorhynchus tshawytscha | reverse complement strand
CCTCTCCCTCATCTCCTCCTCCTCTCCCTCATCTCCTCCTCCTCTCCCACATCTCCTCTCCCTCTCCCTCATCTCCTCCTCCTCTCCCTCATCTCCTCCTCCTCTCCCTCTCCCTCATCTCCTCCTCCTCTCCCTCATCTCCTCCTCCTCTCCCTCATCTCCTCCCCCTCTCCCACATCTCCTCTCCCTCTCCCTCATCTCCTCCTCCTCTCCCACATCTACTCCTCCTCTCCCACATCTCCTCCTCCTCTCCCTCATCTCCTCCCCCCTCTCCCTCATCTCCTCCTCCTCTCCCACATCTCCTCTCCCTCTCCCTCATCTCCTCCTCCTCTCCCACATCTACTCCTCCTCTCCCACATCTCCTCCTCCTCTCCCTCATCTCCTCCCCCTCTCCCTCATCTCCTCCTCCTCTCCCACATCTCCTCTCCCTCTCCCTCATCTCCTCCTCCTCTCCCACATCTACTCCTCCTCTCCCACATCTCCACCTCCTCTCCCTCATCTCCTCCTCCTCTCCCTCATCTCCTCCCCCTCTCCCTCATCTCCTCCTCCTCTCCCACATCTCCTCTCCCTCTCCTCCTCCTCTCCCTCATCTACTCCTCCTCTCCCACATCTCCTCCTACTCTCCCTCATCTCCTCCTCTCCCACATCTCCTCCTCCTCTCCCTCATCTCCTCCTCCTCTCCCTCATCTCCTCCTCCTCCTCTCCCACATCTCCTCTTCCTCTACCTCATCTACTCCTCCTCTCCCACATCTCCTCCTCCTCTCCCACATCCATCTCTTCTCCTTTTTTTCACCTCTCATCCCCCTCCCTCCTCTCCTCCCCCTCTCTCCCCTTCCATTCACTTCACCTCTCCTCCCCTTCCATCACTCCTCCTCCTCTCTCCCCTTTCCTCCCCTCCCTCCCTTTCACCTTTCCTCCCCTCCCTCCTCTCCTCCTCCTCTGCCCATTCCAACTCTCCTCCTCCCCCTCTCTCCCCTTTCATCCCTTCACCTCTCATCCCCCTCCTTCCTCTCCTCCTCCTCTCCCCATTCCAACTCTTCTCCTCCACTCCTCACATTTCCTCTCCCTCCCTCCCCCTCCTCCTCCCCCAACCCTTTCATCCCTTCTCTCCCTCACTCCCTCATCTCATCCCCCTCCTCCTCTCCTCCCTCCCCCCTCCTCCCCCAACCCTTTCATCCCTTCTCTCCCTCACCTCATCCCCCTTCTTCCTCTCCTCCTCCTCTCCCCATTCCAACTCTTCCTCTCCTCTCCTCCCTCCCCCTCCTCCCCCAACCCTTTCATCCCTTCTCTCCCTCACTCCCTCCTCTCATCCCCCTCCCTCCCCTCCTCTCATCTCCCTCTTACACCCTCATCAGTTCCTTTCTGCTCCTATTTTTAAGGACAAGTGATGTCATTAGGGACCTCCATGAAGTTATTAGGGAAGGCAGCAGATAGTCACAGGAAAAAGAGCAGAGCGGAAATGGACTTTATACTCTGTCTGTCTGTCTGTCTGTCTGCCTCTCTGTCTGCCTGCCTCTCTGTCTGTCTGCCTCTCTGTCTGTCTGTCTGTCTGTCTGTCTGCCTCTCTGCCTGTCTGTCTGTCTGTCTGTCTGTCTGTCTGTCTGTCTGTCTGTCTGTCTGTCTGTCTGTCTGTCTGTCTGTCTGTCTGTCTGTCTGTCTGCCTCTCTGTCTGCCTGCCTCTGCTGCCTGCCTGCCTGCCTGTCTGTCTGTCTGTCTGTCTGTCTGTCTGTCTGTCTGTCTGTCTGTCTGTCTCTCTCTCTGTCTCTCTGCCTGTCTGTCTGTCTGTCTGTCTGTCTGTCTGTCTGTCTGTCTGTCTGTCTGTCTGTCTGTCTGTCTGCCTGCCTCTCTGCCTGCCTGCCTCTCTGCCTGTCTGTCTCTCTCTTTTTCCTCTCAATTCAATTCAGTTTCAATTTAATGGAAACATATGGTAACACTGCCAAGTGAAATAGACAGTAAACAAAAGTGAAAAACAATAAAAATTAACAGTAAACATTTACATAATTGTTATTAATTTACATAAATAAACATAAATATGGTTTGTATTTACAATGGTGTTTGTTCTTCACTGGTTGCCCCTTTTCTCATGGCAACAGGTCACACATCTTGCTGCTGTGATGCACACTGGTATTTCACCCAGTAGATATGGGAGTTCATCAAAAACGTGTTTGTTTTCTAATTCTTTGTGTATCTGTGTAATCTGAGGGAAATATGTCTCTCTAATATGGTCATACATTGGGCAGGAGGTTAGGAAGTGCAGCTCAGTTTCCACCTCATTTTGTGGGCAGTGAGCACATAGCCTGTCTTCTCTTGAGAGCCATGTCTGCCTACAGTGGCCTTTCTCAATAGCAAGGCTATGCTCACTAAGTCTGTACATAGTCAAAGCTTCCTTAATTTTGGGTCAGTCACAGTGGTCAGGTATTCTGCCACTGTGTACTCTCTGTTTAAGGCCAAATAGCATTCTAGTTTGTTCTGTTTTTTTGTAATTCCTTCCAATGTGTCAAGTAATTATCTTTTTGTTTTCTCATGATTTGGTTGGGTCTAACTGTGCTGCTGTCCTGTCCAACTACAGAGAGATGAACCTGGAGAAGAGTCCCCTAAGTAAGCTGGTCCTGGGGCTCTGTTCACAAACACAAACACATCCCACAGAGCCCCAGGACCAGCTTACTTAGGGGACTCTTCTCCAGGTTCATCTCTCTGTAGTTGATGGCTTTGTTATGGAAGGTTTGGGAATCACTTCCTTTTAGGTGGTTGTAGAATTTAACGGCTCTTTTCTGGATTGTGATAACTAGCGGGCATCGGCCTGATTCTAATTCTGCTCTGCATGCATTATTTGGTGTCTTACGTTGTACACTGAGGATATTTTTGCAGAACTCTACTTGCAGAGTCTTAATTTGGTGTTTGTCCCATTTTGTGAAGTCTTGGTTGGTGAGCTGGACCCCAGACCTCATAACCATGAAGGGCAATGGGTTCTACAACGGATTCAAGTATTTTTAGGTCCTAATAAATGTTGAATTTTATGTTCCTTTTGATGGCATAGAATGCCCTTCTTGCATTGTCTCTCAGATTGTTCACAGCTTTGTGGAAGTTACCTGTGGCGCTGATGTTTATGCCGAGGTATGTATAATTTTTTTGTGTGCTCTAGGGCAACGGTGTCTAGGTGGAATTTGAACTTGTGGTCCTGACGACAGACCTTTTTTTGGAACACCATTATTTTTGTCTCACTGAAACTTCTGTCAGGGCCCGGACCTCCCGGTCGCGACCGGTTACGACAGAGCCTGGGCGCAAACCCAGAGTCTCCGGTGGCACAGCTGGCGCTGCAGTACAGCGCCCTTAACACTGTTATTTTTTGTCTCACTGAGATTTACTGTCAGGGCCCAGGTCTGACAGAATCTGTGCAGAAGATTTAGGTGCTGCTGTAGGCCCTCCTTGGTTTGGGACAGAAGCACCAGATCGTCAACAAACAGTAGACATTTAACTTCAGATTCTAGTAGGGTGAGGCCAGGTGCTGTGGACTATTTTAGTGCCCTCGCCAATTTGTTGATATGTACTTTGAAGAGGGTGGGGCTTAAGCTGCATCCATGTCTCATCCCACCTATTGGAATTTGTGGTCTGTCTATTTTATAATTTCATTGAATATGATACCATCAACCCCACGGGCCTTTTTGGGTTGGAGGGTTTGTATTTTGTCCTGTAGTTCATTCAATGTAATTGGAGAATCCAGTGGGTTCTGGTCGTCTTTAATAGTTGATTCTAAGATCTGTATTTGATCATGTATATGTTTTTGCTGTTTGTTATTTGTTATAGAGCCAAACAGATTGGAGAAGTGGTTTACCCACATCACCATTTTGGATAGGTAACTCTTTGTGTTGTTGTTTGTTTAGTGTTTTACAATTTTCCCAGAAGTGGTTAGAGTCTATGGATTCTTCAATTACATTGAGCTGATTTCTGACGTGCTGTTCCTTCTTTATCCGTAGTGTATTTCTGTATTGTTTTAGTGATTCTCCATAGTGAAGGCGTAGGTTTTCTTGGTCTCTATGTTTTTTGGTTCGATGGGTTTCTCAATTTATTTCTTAGGTTGTTGCATTCTTCATCAAACCATTTGTCATTGTTGTTCATTTTTCTGGTTTCCTTTTTTCTTCATTTTCTTTGGTATTTGACATTTTTAGATTTGATAGCAAAGCTGAGAGGTAAAATATGGTTTAGGTGATCTACTGCGAAGTTTACACCTTTACTATTACAGTGGGTCTAGAGGGTAGGAGGACAGGAAGTTGTCTAAAAGGGATTATATTACAGTGGAATGTTTTGTGCAGGAAGTTGTCTAAGAGGAATTGAATTTGTTGTTGTTCAATTGTTTTTTGGTAGATTTCTACTTTCCATCCAACTAGAACATTTCTTAATGTTATTTAGTTCCTTTGGCTTTGATGCCTCATGATTGAGTATTGCTCTGTTCAAGTAGACTGTAATTTTGCTGTGGTCTGATAGGGGTGTCAGTGGGCTGACTGTGAACGTTCTGAGAGACTCTGGGTTGAGGTCAGTGATAAAGTAGTCTACAGTACTACTGCCAAGAGATGAGCTATAGGTGTACCTACCATAGGAGTCCCCTCGAAGCCTATTGACTATGTACAGACCCAGGATGTAACAGAGCTATAGGTGTACCTACTATACCCAGGATGTAACAGAGATATAGGTGTACCTACTATACCCAGGATGTAACAGAGATATAGGTGTACCTACTATACCCAGGATGTAACAGAGATATAGGTGTACCTACTATACCCAGGATGTAACAGAGCTATAGGTGTACCTACCATAGGAGTCCCCTCGAAGCCTATTGACTATGTACATACCCAGGATGTAACAGAGCTATAGGTGTACCTACTATAGGAGTCCCCTCGAAGCCTATTGACTATGTACATACCCAGGATGTAACAGAGCTATAGGTGTACCTACCATAGGAGTCCCCTCGAAGCCTATTGACTATGTACATACCCAGGATGTAACAGAGATATAGGTGTACCTACTATACCCAGGATGTAACAGAGATATAGGTGTACCTACCATAGGAGTCCCTCTCGAAGCCTATTGACTATGTACATACCCAGGATGTAACAGAGCTATAGGTGTACCTACTATACCCAGGATGTAACAGAGCTATAGGTGTACCTACTATACCCAGGATGTAACAGAGCAATAGGTGTACCTACCATTGACTATGTACATACCCAGGATGTAACAGAGCTATAGGTGTACCTACTATACCCAGGATGTAACAGAGATATAGGTGTACCTACTATACCCAGGATGTAACAGAGATATAGGTGTATCTACTATACCCAGGACGTAACAGAGATATAACAGGATGTAACAGAGCTATAGGTGTACCTACTATACCCAGGATGTAACAGAGATATAGGTGTACCTACTATACCCAGGATGTAACAGAGATATAGGTGTACCTACTATACCCAGGAGTCTCCTCGAAGCCTATTGACTATGTACATACCCAGGATGTAACAGAGATATAGGTGTACCTACTATACCCAGGATGTAACAGAGATATAGGTATACCTACTATACCCAGGATGTAACAGAGATATAGGTATACCTACTATACCCAGGATGTAACAGAGATATAGGTGTACCTACTATACCCAGGATGTAACAGAGATATAGGTGTACCTACTATACCCAGCATACAACAGAGCTGTAATCCGTTATTGTTGGTTATATTGTCGTAGTTGTGCCTAGGGGGGCATTTGGGAAACCTCTCTCTCCCTCCCTCTTCCTCCCTCCCTCCCTCCCGCTTCCTCTTCCTCCCTCCCTCTTCCACTTCCTCCCCTCTTCCTCTTCCTCCCTCCCTCCCTCCCTTCCTCCCTCCCTCCCTCCCTCCCTCCCTCCCTCCCTCCCTCCCTCCCTCCCTCCCTCCCTCCCTCCCTCCCTCCCTCCCTCCCTCCCTCCCTCCCTCCCTCCCTCTTCCACTTCCTCCCCTCTTCCTCTTCCTCCCTCCCTCCCTCCCGCTTCCTCCCTCCCTCCCTCCCTCCCTCCCTCCCTCCCTCCCTCCCCTCCCTCCCTCCCTCCCTCCCTCTTCCACTTCCTCCCCTCTTCCTCTTCCTCTTCCTCCCTCCCTCCCTCCCTCCCTCCCTCCCTCCCTCCTCCCTCCCTCCCTCCCTCCCTCCCTCCCTCCCCGCTCCTCTTTCTCCCTCCCTCTTCCACTTCCTCCCCTCTTCCTCTTCCTCCCTCACTCCCTCCCGCTTCCTCCCTCCCTCCCTCCCTCCCTTCCTCCCTCCCCCTCCCTCCCTCCCTCCCTCCCCCTCCCTCCCTCCCTCCCTCCCCCTCCCTCCCCCTCCCTCCCTCCCTCCCCCTCCCTCCCTTCCCTCCCTCCCCCTCCCTCCCTCCCTCCCTCCCTCCCTCCCTCCCTCCTCCCTCCCTCCCTCCCTCCCTCCCTCCCTCCCTCCTCCCTCCCTTCCCTCCCTCCCTCCCTCCCTCCCTCCCCCTCCCGCTCCTCTTTCTCCCTCCCTCTTCCACTTCCTCCCCTCTTCCTCTTCCTCCCTCACTCCCTCCCGCTTCCTCCCTCCCTCCCTCCCTTCCTCCCTCCCTCCCTCCCTCCCTCCCTTCCTTCCTCCCTCCCTCCCTCCCTCCCTCCCTCCCTCCCTCTTCCTCTTTCTCCCCACCACAACTCAGCTTTTCTTGATTAACTGTAGAGAACAGCAACACAGAATGCTGTCTCTCTTTTATCTCCTCTTTCTCTTCATCCCTCTTTCTTTCTTTCAAAATGGTTGTAGCTGTAATCCTGTCTGGTTGGCAAAGCATGTGTGGCCAGGTTCTCTATGACAACTATGCACACACGCACACACACACACACACACACACACACACACACACACACACACACACACACAGGGCTCCACATGAACCTGTTTCATTAGTAGCCATGGTAATGCTAACTTCAAAAAGTAAGGAGAGGCAGAAAAAATTAACCAGATTTGTATTATACTGTTTCACCCTGATGAAGACAGCTTGTCTGTCGAGACGTTGGATATTAAGTTATTCAATTACTGCATCTGAGCTACTAGAGCATACGGCTCTCCTTTTGGTTTTTAAGTGTTCTACTCCGTTAGCCAGCACCTCTCCTAACCAGGTGTTCTACTCCGTTAGCCAGCACCTCTCCTAACCAGGTGTTCTACTCCGTTAGCCAGCACCTCTCCTAACCAGGTGTTCTACTCCGTTAGCCAGCACCTCTCCTAACCAGGTGTTCTACTCCGTTAGCCAGCACCTCTCCTAACCAGGTGTTCTACTCCGTTAGCCAGCACCTCTCCTAACCAGGTGTTCTACTCCGTTAGCCAGCACCTCTCCTAACCAGGTGTTCTACTCCGTTAGCCAGCACCTCTCCTAACCAGGTGTTCACCTCTGCTAGCCAGCACCTCTCCTAACCAGGTGTTCTACTCCGTTAGCCAGCACCTCTCCTAACCAGGTGTTCTACTCCGTTAGCCAGCACCTCTCCTAACCAGGTGTTCACCTCTGCTAGCCAGCACCTCTCCTAACCAGGTGTTCTACTCCGTTAGCCAGCACCTCGTCTAAACAGGTGTTCTACTCTAAATAGCCAGCACCTCATCTAAACAGGTGTTCTACTCTACTAGCCAGCACCTCGTCTAAACAGGTGTTCTACTCTACTAGCCAGCACCTCATCTAAACAGTTGTTCTAAGCCAGGTGTTCTACTTAGCCAGCACCTCGTCTAAACAGGTGTTCCAGCAGCACCTCGTCTAAACAGGTGTTCTACTCTAAATAGCCAGCACCTCATCTAAACAGGTGTTCTACTCTACTAGCCAGCACCTCATCTAAACAGGTGTTCTACTCTACTAGCCAGCACCTCGTCTAAACAGGTGTTCTACTCTACTAGCCAGCACCTCGTCTAAACAGGTGTTCTACTCCGTTAGCCAGCACCTCGTCTAAACAGGTGTTCTACTCCGTTAGCCAGCACCTCGTCTAAACAGGTGTTCTACTCCGTTAGCCAGCACCTCGTCTAAACAGGTGTTCTACTCCGTTAGCCAGCACCTCGTCTAAACAGGTGTTCTGCTCCGTTAGCCAGCACTTCGTCTAAATAGGTGTTCTACTCCGTTAGCCAGCACCTCGTCTAAACAGGTGTGCGTTTCTTGCGCCTCCAGATTGTCCTATCAGTGTTACCTTGATGATGAAGAACACATCGCTAGAGTGTCGGCCAGACATTATAATAGAAACAGAACACATCACTAGAGAGTGGGCCAGATATTATAATAGAAACAGAACACATCACTAGAGAGTGGGCCAGACATTATAATAGAAACAGAACACATCACTAGAGAGTGGGCCAGACATTATAATAGAAACAGAACACATCGCTAGAGAGTGGGCCAGATATTATAATAGAAACAGAACACATCACTAGAGAGTGGGCCAGATATTATAATAGAAACAGAACACATCACTAGAGAGTGGGCCAGATATTATAATAGAAACAGAACACATCACTAGAGAGTGGGCCAGACATTATAATAGAAACAGAACACATCACTAGAGAGTGGGCCAGACATTATAATAGAAACAGAACACATCACTAGAGAGTGGGCCAGACATTATAATAGAAACAAGGACACATCACTAGAGAGTGGGCCAGACATTATAATAGAAACAGAACACATCGCTAGAGTGTCGGCCAGACATTATAATAGAAACAGAACACATCACTAGAGAGTGGGCCAGACATTATAATAGAAACAGAACACATCACTAGAGAGTGGGCCAGACATTATAATAGAAACAGAACACCTCACTAGAGAGTGGGCCAGACATTATAATAGAAACAGAACACATCACTAGAGAGTGGGCCAGATATTATAATAGAAACAGAACACATCACTAGAGAGTGGGCCAGACATTATAATAGAAACAAGGACACATCACTAGAGAGTGGGCCAGACATTATAATAGAAACAGAACACATCGCTAGAGAGTGGGCCAGACATTATAATAGAAACAGAACACATCGCTAGAGAGTGGGCCAGACATTATAATAGAAACAGAACACATCACTAGAGAGTGGGCCAGACATTATAATAGAAACAGAACACATCGCTAGAGAGTGGGCCAGACATTATAATAGAAACAAGAACACATCACTAGAGAGTGGGCCAGACATTATAATAGAAACAGAACACATCACTAGAGAGTGGGCCAGACATTATAATAGAAACAGAACACATCACTAGAGAGTGGGCCAGACATTATAATAGAAACAGAACACATCACTAGAGAGTGGGCCAGACATTATAATAGAAACAGAACACATCACTAGAGAGTGGGCCAGACATTATAATAGAAACAGAACACATCACTAGAGAGTGGGCCAGACATTATAATAGAAACAGAACACATCGCTAGAGAGTGGGCCAGACATTATAATAGAAACAGAACACATCACTAGAGAGTGGGCCAGACATTATAATAGAAACAGAACACATCACTAGAGAGTGGGCCAGACATTATAATAGAAACAGAACACATCACTAGAGAGTGGGCCAGACATTATAATAGAAACAGAACACATCACTAGAGAGTGGGCCAGACATTATAATAGAAACAGAACACATCACTAGAGAGTGGGCCAGACATTATAATAGAAACAGAACACATCACTAGAGAGTGGGCCAGACATTATAATAGAAACAGAACACATCACTAGAGAGTGGGCCAGACATTATAATAGAAACAGAACACATCACTAGAGAGTGGGCCAGACATTATAATAGAAACAGAACACATCACTAGAGAGTGGGCCAGACATTATAATAGAAACAGAACACATCATAGAGAGTGGGCCAGACATTATAATAGAAACAGAACACATCACTAGAGAGTGGGCCAGACATTATAATAGAAACAGAACACATCACTAGAGAGTGGGCCAGACATTATAATAGAAACAGAACACATCACTAGAGAGTGGGCCAGACATTATAATAGAAACAGAACACATCACTAGAGAGTGGGCCAGACATTATAATAGAAACAGAACACATCACTAGAGAGTGGGCCAGACATTATAATAGAAACAGAACACATCACTAGAGAGTGGGCCAGACATTATAATAGAAACAGAACACATCACTAGAGAGTGGGCCAGACATTATAATAGAAACAGAACACATCACTAGAGAGTGGGCCAGACATTATAATAGAAACAGAACACATCACTAGAGAGTGGGCCAGACATTATAATAGAAACAGAACACATCACTAGAGAGTGGGCCAGACATTATAATAGAAACAGAACACATCACTAGAGAGTGGGCCAGACATTATAATAGAAACAGAACACATCACTAGAGAGTGGGCCAGACATTATAATAGAAACAAACAGAACATTATATCAGAACACATCACTAGAGAGTGGGCCAGACATTATAATAGAAACAGAACACATCACTAGAGAGTGGGCCAGACATTATAATAGAAACAGAACACATCACTAGAGAGTGGGCCAGACATTATAATAGAAACAGAACACATCACTAGAGAGTGGGCCAGACATTATAATAGAAACAGAACACATCACTAGAGAGTGGGCCAGACATTATAATAGAAACAGAACACATCACTAGAGAGTGGGCCAGACATTATAATAGAAACAGAACACATCACTAGAGAGTGGGCCAGACATTATAATAGAAACAGAACACATCACTAGAGAACACATCACTAGAGAGTGGGCCAGACATTATAATAGAAACAGAACACATCACTAGAGAGTGGGCCAGACATTATAATAGAAACAGAACACATCACTAGAGAGTGGGCCAGACATTATAATAGAAACAGAACACATCACTAGAGAGTGGGCCAGACATTATAATAGAAACAGAACACATCACTAGAGAGTGGGCCAGACATTATAATAGAAACAGAACACATCACTAGAGAGTGGGCCAGACATTATAATAGAAACAGAACACATCACTAGAGAGTGGGCCAGACATTATAATAGAAACAGAACACATCACTAGAGAGTGGGCCAGACATTATAATAGAAACAGAACACATCACTAGAGAGTGGGCCAGACATTATAATAGAAACAGAACACATCACTAGAGAGTGGGCCAGACATTATAATAGAAACAGAACATTATAATAGAAACATCACTAGAGAGTGGGCCAGACATTATAATAGAAACAGAACACATCACTAGAGAGTGGGCCAGACATTATAATAGAAACAGAACACATCACTAGAGAGTGGGCCAGACATTATAATAGAAACAGAACACATCACTAGAGAGTGGGCCAGACATTATAATAGAAACAGAACACATCACTAGAGAGTGGGCCAGACATTATAATAGAAACAGAACACATCACTAGAGAGTGGGCCAGACATTATAATAGAAACAGAACACATCACTAGAGAGTGGGCCAGACATTATAATAGAAACAGAACACATCACTAGAGAGTGGGCCAGACATTATAATAGAAACAGAACACATCACTAGAGAGTGGGCCAGACATTATAATAGAAACAGAACACATCACTAGAGAGTGGGCCAGACATTATAATAGAAACAGAACACATCACTAGAGAGTGGGCCAGACATTATAATAGAAACAGAACACATCACTAGAGAGTGGGCCAGACATTATAATAGAAACAGAACACATCACTAGAGAGTGGGCCAGACATTATAATAGAAACAGAACACATCACTAGAGAGTGGGCCAGACATTATAATAGAAACAGAACACATCACTAGAGAGTGGGCCAGACATTATAATAGAAACAGAACACATCACTAGAGAGTGGGCCAGACATTATAATAGAAACAGAACACATCACTAGAGAGTGGGCCAGACATTATAATAGAAACAGAACACATCACTAGAGAGTGGGCCAGACATTATAATAGAAACAGAACACATCACTAGAGAGTGGGCCAGACATTATAATAGAAACAGAACACATCACTAGAGAGTGGGCCAGACATTATAATAGAAACAGAACACATCACTAGAGAGTGGGCCAGACATTATAATAGAAACAGAACACATCACTAGAGAGTGGGCCAGACATTATAATAGAAACAGAACACATCACTAGAGAGTGGGCCAGACATTATAATAGAAACAGAACACATCACTAGAGAGTGGGCCAGACATTATAATAGAAACAGAAAACATCACTAGAGAGTGGGCCAGATATTATCATAGAAACAGAACACATCACTAGAGAGTGGGCCAGACATTATAATAGAAACAGAACACATCACTAGAGAGTGGGCCAGACATTATAATAGAAACAGAACACATCACTAGAGAGTGGGCCAGACATTATAATAGAAACAGAACACATCACTAGAGAGTGGGCCAGACATTATAATAGAAACAGAACACATCACTAGAGAGTGGGCCAGACATTATAATAGAAACAGAACACATCACTAGAGAGTGGGCCAGACATTATAATAGAAACAGAACACATCACTAGAGAGTGGGCCAGACATTATAATAGAAACAGAACACATCACTAGAGAGTGGGCCAGACATTATAATAGAAACAGAACACATCACTAGAGAGTGGGCCAGACATTATAATAGAAACAGAACACATCACTAGAGAGTGGGCCAGATATTATAATAGAAACAAGGACACATCACTAGAGAGTGGGCCAGACATTATAATAGAAACAGAACACATCACTAGAGAGTGGGCCAGACATTATAATAGAAACAGAACACATCACTAGAGAGTGGGCCAGACATTATAATAGAAACAGAACACATCACTAGAGAGTGGGCCAGACATTATAATAGAAACAGAACACATCACTAGAGAGTGGGCCAGACATTATAATAGAAACAGAACACATCACTAGAGAGTGGGCCAGACATTATAATAGAAACAGAACACATCACTAGAGAGTGGGCCAGACATTATAATAGAAACAGAACACATCACTAGAGAGTGGGCAGAACAGACATTATCATAGAAACAGAACACATCACTAGAGAGTGGGCCAGACATTATAATAGAAACAGAACACATCACTAGAGAGTGGGCCAGACATTATAATAGAAACAGAACACATCACTAGAGAGTGGGCCAGACATTATAATAGAAACAGAACACATCACTAGAGAGTGGGCCAGACATTATAA
Source organism: Oncorhynchus tshawytscha (assembly GCF_018296145.1). Lineage (NCBI taxonomy): Eukaryota > Metazoa > Chordata > Actinopteri > Salmoniformes > Salmonidae > Oncorhynchus > Oncorhynchus tshawytscha. The sequence continues at coordinate 45,315,474 of NC_056446.1, read as the reverse complement.
TAGAAACAGAACACATCACTAGAGAGTGGGCCAGATATTATAATAGAAACAAGGACACATCACTAGAGAGTGGGCCAGACATTATAATAGAAACAGAACACATCACTAGAGAGTGGGCCAGACATTATAATAGAAACAAGAACACATCACTAGAGAGTGGGCCAGACATTATAATAGAAACAAGAACACATCACTAGAGAGTGGGCCAGACATTATAATAGAAACAGGACTGGAGTTGGGAAACACTGATCTAGAGGGTACTGCAGGACTGGAGTTGGGAAACACTGGTCTAGAGGGTACTGGAGGACTGGACTTGGGAAACACTGGTCTAGAGGGTACTGGAGGACTGGACTTGGGAAACACTGGTCTAGAGGGTACTGGAGGACTGGAGTTGGGAAACACTGGTCTAGAGGGTACTGGAGGACTGGACTTGGGAAACACTGGTCTAGAGGTTACTGGAGGGCTGGACTTGGGAAACACTCAAAGGTAAAAATAGGACTACACTCTTTTTAAAAAAGTATTTTCAAAAGGGTTATTCTGTTGTCCCCATAGGATAACCCTTTTTGGTTCCAGGTAGAACCAAAAAAGTCAGTTACACAATTTTAAAAACATTACAATACATTCACAATTTTCACAACACACTGTGTGTCCTCAGGCCCCTACTCCACCACTACCACATATCTACAACACACTGTGTGTCCTCAGGCCCCTCCTCCCCCACTACCACATATCTACAACACACTGTGTGTCCTCAGGCCCCTCCTCCCCACTACCACATATCTACAACACACTGTGTGTCCTCAGGCCCCTCCTCCCCCACTACCACATATCTACAACACACTGTGTGCCCTTTAGGCCCCTACTCCACCACTACCACATATCTACAACACACTGTGTGTCCTCAGGCCCCTACTCCACCACTACCACATATCTACAACACACTGTGTGCCCTCAGGCCCCTACCCACCACTACCACATATCTACAACACACTGTGTGCCCTCAGGCCCCTACTCCACCACTACCACATATCTACAACACACTGTGTGTCCTCAGGCCCCTACCTCCACCACTACCACATATCTACAACACACTGTGTGTCCTCAGGCCCCTACCTCACCACTACCACATATCTACAACACACTGTGTGTCCTCAGGCCCCTACTCCACCACTACCACATATCTACAACACACTGTGTGTCCTCAGGCCCCTACCACCACTACCACATATCTACAACACACTGTGTGTCCTCAGGCCCCTACCTCACCACTACCACATATCTACAACACACTGTGTGCCTCAGGCCCCTACTCCACCACTACCACATATCTACAACACACTGTGTGTCCTCAGGCCCCTCCTCCACCACTACCACATATCTACAACACACTGTGTGTACTCAGGCCTCTACCTCACCACTACCACATATCTACAACACACTGTGTGTCCTCAGGCCCCTACCTCACCACTACCACATATCTACAACACACTGTGTGCCCTCAGGCCCCTACTCCACCACTACCACATATCTACAACACACTGTGTGTCCTCAGGCCCCTACTCCACCACTACCACATATCTACAACACACTGTGTGTACTCAGGCCTCTACCTCACCACTACCACATATCTACAACACACTGTGTGCCCTCAGGCCCCTACCTCACCACTACCACATATCTACAACACACTGTGTGTCCTCAGGCCCCTACCTCACCACTACCACATATCTACAACACACTGTGTGCCCTCAGGCCCCTACTGCACCACTACCACATATCTACAACACACTGTGTGCCCTCAGGCCCCTACTCCACCACTACCACATATCTACAACACACTGTGTGCCCTCAGGCCCCTACTCCACCACTACCACATATCTACAACACACTGTGTGCCCTCAGGCCCCTACTCCACCACTACCACATATCTACAACACACTGTGTGCCCTCAGGCCCCTACCCACCACTACCACATATCTACAACACACTTTGTGCCCTCAGGCCCCTACCTCACCACTACCACATATCTACAACACACTGTGTGTCCTCAGGCCCCTACCTCACCACTACCACATATCTACAACACACTGTGTGCCCTCAGGCCCCTACTCCACCACTACCACATATCTACAACACACTGTGTGCCCTCAGGCCCCTACTCCACCACTACCACATATCTACAACACACTGTGTGTCCTCAGGCCCCTACTCCACCACTACCACATATCTACAACACACTGTGTGCCCTCAGGCCCCTACTCCACCACTACCACATATCTACAACATACTGTGTGCCCTCAGGCCCCTACCTCACCATTACCACATATCTACAACACACTGTGTGTCCTCAGGCCCCTACTCCACCACTACCACATATCTACAACACACTGTGTGTCCTCAGGCCCCTACCTCACCACTACCACATATCTACAACACAATGTGTGCCCTCAGGCCCCTACTCCACCACTACCACATATCTACAACACACTTTGTGCCCTCAGGCCCCTACCTCACCACTACCACATATCTACAACACACTGTGTGTCCTCAGGCCCTACCCACCACTACCACATATCCACACACTGTGTGTCCTCAGGCCCCTACACCACTACCACATATCTACAACACACTGTGTGCCCTCAGGCCCCTACCCACCACTACCACATATCTACAACACACTGTGTGCCCTCAGGCCCCTACCTCACCACTACCACATATCTACAACACACTGTGTGTCCTCAGGCCCCTACCTCACCACTACCACATATCTACAACACACTGTGTGCCCTCAGGCCCCTACTCCACCACTACCACATATCTACAACACACTGTGTGCCCTCAGGCCCCTACTCCACCACTACCACATATCTACAACACACTGTGTGCCCTCAGGCCTCTACCTCACCACTACCACATATCTACAACACACTGTGTGTCCTCAGGCCCCTCCTCCCCCACTACCACATATCTACAACACACTGTGTGTCCCTCAGGCCCCTACCCACCACTACCACATATCTACAACACACTGTGTGTCCTCAGGCCCCTACCTCACCACTACCACATATCTACAACACACTGTGTGTCCTCAGGCCCCTACCTCACCACTACCACATATCTACAACACACTGTGTGCCCTCAGGCCCCTACTCCACCACTACCACATATCTACAACACACTGTGTGTCCTCAGGCCCCTCCTCCCCACTACCACATATCTACAACACACTGTGTGTCCTCAGGCCCCTACCTCCCCACTACCACATATCTACAACACACTGTGTGCCCTCAGGCCCCTACTCCACCACTACCACATATCTACAACACACTGTGTGTCCTCAGGCCCCTACTCCACCACTACCACATATCTACAACACACTGTGTGTCCTCAGGCCTCTACCTCACCACTACCACATATCTACAACACACTGTGTGTCCTCAGGCCTCTACCTCACCACTACCACATATCTACAACACACTGTGTGCCCTCAGGCCTCTACCTCACCACTACCACATATCTACAACACACTGTGTGTCCTCAGGCCCCTCCTCCCCCACTACCACATATCTACAACACACTGTGTGTCCTCAGGCCCCTACTCCCCCACTACCACATATCTACAACACACTGTGTGCCCTCAGGCCCCTACTCCACCACTACCACATATCTACAACACACTGTGTGCCCTCAGGCCCCTACCTCACCACTACCACATATCTACAACACACTGTGTGTCCTCAGGCCCCTACCTCACCACTACCACATATCTACAACACACTGTGTGCCCTCAGGCCCCTACCACTACCACCACTAGGCCACATATCTACAACACACTGTGTGTCCTCAGGCCCCTACCTCCACCACTACCACATATCTACAACACACTGTGTGTCCTCAGGCCCCTACTCCACCACTACCACATATCTACAACACACTGTGTGCCCTCAGGCCCCTACTCCACCACTACCACATATCTACAACACACTGTGTGCCCTCAGGCCCCTACCTCACCACTACCACATATCTACAACACACTGTGTGTCCTCAGGCCCCTACTCCACCACTACCACATATCTACAACACACTGTGTGTCCTCAGGCCCCTACCTCACCACTACCACATATCTACAACACACTGTGTGCCCTCAGGCCCCTACTCCACCACTACCACATATCTACAACACACTGTGTGCCCTCAGGCCCCTACCTCACCACTACCACATATCTACAACACACTGTGTGTCCTCAGGCCCCTACTCCACCACTACCACATATCTACAACACACTGTGTGTCCTCAGGCCCCTACACCACTACCACATATCTACAACATACTGTGTGCCCTCAGGCCCCTACTCCACCACTACCACATATCTACAACACACTGTGTGCCCTCAGGCCCCTACCTCACCACTACCACATATCTACAACACACTGTGTGTCCTCAGGCCCCTACTCACCACTACCACATATCTACAACACACTGTGTGTCCTCAGGCCCCTATTCCACCATTACCACATATCTACAACACACTGTGTGCCCTCAGGCCCCTACTCCACCACTACCACATATCTACAACACACTGTGTGTCCTCAGGCCCCTACCTCACCACTACCACATATCTACAACACACTGTGTGCCCTCAGGCCCCTACTCCACCACTACCACATATCTACAACACACTGTGTGTCCTCAGGCCCCTACCTCACCACTACCACATATCTACAACACACTGTGTGTCCTCAGGCCCCTACCTCACCACTACCACATATCTACAACACACTGTGTGTCCTCAGGCCCCTACCTCACCACTACCACATATCTACAACACACTGTGTGCCCTCAGGCCCCTACTCCACCACTACCACATATCTACAACACACTGTGTGTCCTCAGGCCCCTCCTCCCCCACTACCACATATCTACAACACACTGTGTGTCCTCAGGCCCCTCCTCCACCACTACCACATATCTACAACACACTGTGTGTCCTCAGGCCCCTACCCACCACTACCACATATCTACAACACACTGTGTGTCCTCAGGCCCCTACCCACCACTACCACATATCTACAACACACTGTGTGTCCTCAGGCCCTACCTCACCACTACCACATATCTACAACACACTGTGTGTCCTCAGGCCCCTACCTCACCACTACCACATATCTACAACACACTGTGTGCCCTCAGGCCCCTACTCCACCACTACCACATATCTACAACACACTGTGTGCCCTCAGGCCCCTACTCCACCACTACCACATATCTACAACACACTGTGTGTCCTCAGGCCCCTACTCCACCACTACCACATATCTACAACACACTGTGTGCCCTCAGGCCCCTACTCCACCACTACCACATATCTACAACACACTGTGTGCCCTCAGGCCCCTACCTCACCACTACCACATATCTACAACACACTGTGTGCCCTCAGGCCCCTACTCCACATATCTACAACACACTGTGTGTCCTCAGGCCCTACCCACCATTACCACATATCTACAACACACTGTGTGTCCTCAGGCCCCTACCCCACCACTACCACATATCTACAACACACTGTGTGTCCTCAGGCCCCTACCCACCACTACCACATATCTACAACACACTGTGTGCCCTCAGGCCCCTACTCCACCACTACCACATATCTACAACACACTGTGTGTCCTCAGGCCCCTACCTCACCACTACCACATATCTACAACACACTGTGTGCCCTCAGGCCCCTACTCCACCACTACCACATATCTACAACACACTGTGTGTCCTCAGGCCCCTACCTCACCACTACCACATATCTACAACACACTGTGTGTCCTCAGGCCCCTATTCCACCATTACCACATATCTACAACACACTGTGTGCCCTCAGGCCCCTACTCCACCACTACCACATATCTACAACACACTGTGTGTCCTCAGGCCCTACCCACCACTACCACATATCTACAACACACTGTGTGCCTCAGGCCCCTACCTCACCACTACCACATATCTACAACACACTGTGTGCCCTCAGGCCCCTACTCCACCACTACCACATATCTACAACACACTGTGTGTCCTCAGGCCTCTACACCACTACCACATATCTACAACACACTGTGTGCCCTCAGGCCCCTACCCACCACTACCACATATCTACAACACACTGTGTGTCCTCAGGCCTCTACTACCACTACCACATATCTACAACACACTGTGTGTCCTCAGGCCCCTACTCCACCACTACCACATATCTACAACACACTGTGTGTCCTCAGGCCCCTACTCCACCACTACCACATATCTACAACACACTGTGTGTCCTCAGGCCCCTACTCCACCACTACCACATATCTACAACACACTGTGTGTCCTCAGGCCCCTACTCCACCACTACCACATATCTACAACACACTGTGTGTCCTCAGGCCCCTACTCCACCACTACCACATATCTACAACACACTGTGTGTCCTCAGGCCCCTACCTCACCACTACCACATATCTACAACACACTGTGTGTCCTCAGGCCCCTACCTCACCACTACCACATATCTACAACACACTGTGTGTCCTCAGGCCCCTACCTCACCACTACCACATATCTACAACACACTGTGTGTCCTCAGGCCCCTACTCCACCACTACCACATATCTACAACACACTGTGTGCCCTCAGGCCCCTACCTCACCACTACCACATATCTACAACACACTGTGTGTCCTCAGGCCCCTACCTCACCACTACCACATATCTACAACACACTGTGTGTCCTCAGGCCCCTACTCCACCACTACCACATATCTCCAACACACTGTGTGCCCTCAGGCCTCTACCTCACCACTACCACATATCTACAACACACTGTGTGTCCTCAGGCCCCTCCTCCACCACTACCACATATCTACAACACACTGTGTGCCCTCAGGCCCCTACTGCACCACTACCACATATCTACAACACACTGTGTGTCCTCAGGCCCCTACCTCACCACTACCACATATCTACAACACACGGTGTGTCCTCAGGCCCCTACTCCACCACTACCACATATCTACAACACACTGTGTGCCCTCAGGCCCCTACCTCACCACTACCACATATCTACAACACACTGTGTGTCCTCAGGCCCCTACTCCACCACTACCACATATCTACAACACACTGTGTGCCCTCAGGCCCCTACTGCACCACTACCACATATCTACAACACACTGTGTGCCCTCAGGCCCCTACCTCACCACTACCACATATCTACAACACACTGTGTGTCCTCAGGCCCCTACTCCCCCACTACCACATATCTACAACACACTGTGTGTCCTCAGGCCCCTACTCCCCCACTACCACATATCTACAACACACTGTTTGTCCTCAGGCCCCTCCTCCCCCACTACCACATATCTACAACACACTGTGTGTCCTCAGGCCCCTACTCCACCACTACCACATATCTACAACACACTGTGTGTCCTCAGGCCCCTACTCCACCACTACCACATATCTACAACACACTGTGTGTCCTCAGGCCCCTACTGCACCACTACCACATATCTACAACACACTGTGTGTCCTCAGGCCCCTACTGCACCTCTACCACATATCTACAACACACTGTGTGTCCTCAGGCCCCTACCTCACCACTACCACATATCTACAACACACTGTGTGTCCTCAGGCCCCTACCTCACCACTACCACATATCTACAACACACTGTGTGTCCTCAGGCCCCTACTCCCCCACTACCACATATCTACAACACACTGTGTGCCCTCAGGCCTCTACCTCACCACTACCACATATCTACAACACACTGTGTGCCCTCAGGCCCCTACTCCACCACTACCACATATCTACAACACACTGTGTGTCCTCAGGCCCCTACCTCACCACTACCACTACAACACACTGTGTGTCCTCAGGCCCCTACCTCACCACTACCACATATCTACAACACACTGTGTGTCCTCAGGCCCCTACTGCACCACTACCACATATCTACAACACACTGTGTGTCCTCAGGCCCCTACTGCACCACTACCACATATCTACAACACACTGTGTGTCCTCAGGCCTCTACTCCACCACTACCACATATCTACAACACACTGTGTGCCCTCAGGCCCCTACTCCACCACTACCACATATCTACAGTACTAAATCCATGTGTGTATTGTGTGTATGTTATCGTGTGTTTGTATGCATGTGACTGTGCCTATGTGTGTTGCTTCACAGACCCCAATGTTACATAAGGTGTATTTTTATCTGTTTTTAAATCTGATTCTCCTGCTGCATCAGTTACCTGATGTGGAATAGAGTTCCATGTAGTCATGGCTCTATGTAGTACTGTGGAATAGAGTTCCATGGCTCTATGTAGTACTGTGGAATAGAGTTCCATGTAGTCATGGCTCTATGTAGTACTGTGGAATAGAGTTCCATGTAGTCATGGCTCCATGTAGTACTGTGGAATAGAGTTCCATGTAGTCATGGCTCTATGTAGTACTGTGGAATAGAGTTCCATGTAGTCATGGCTCCATGTAGTACTGTGGAATAGAGTTCCATGAGTCATGGCCATGTAGTACTGTGGAATAGAGTTCCATGTAGTCATGGCTCTATGTAGTACTGTGGAATAGAGTTCCATGTAGTCATGGCTCTATGTAGTACTGTGGAATAGAGTTCCATGTAGTCATGGCTCTATGTAGTACTGTGGAATAGAGTTCCATGTAGTCATGGCTCTATGTAGTACTGTGGAATAGAGTTCCATGTAGTCATGGCTCCATGTAGTACTGTGGAATAGAGTTCCATGTAGTCATGGCTCTATGTAGTACTGTGGAATAGAGTTCCATGTAGTCATGGCTCTATGTAGTACTGTGGAATAGAGTTCCATGTAGTCATGGCTCCATGTAGTACTGTGGAATAGAGTTCCATGTAGTCATGGCTCCATGTAGTGCTGTGGAATAGAGTTCCATGTAGTCATGGCTCTATGTAGTGGTGTGTTCCTCCCATAGTCTGTTCTGGTCTTGTGGGGTATGCATGGGTGTCTGAGATATTTGCCAGTAGTTTAAACAAACAGCTCGGTGCATTCAACACGTCAATACCTCTCATAAATACAAGTAGTGATGAAGTCAATCTCTCCTGCGCTTTGAGCCATGGGAGATTGACATTCATATTATTATTTTTTTATTTACCCTTTATTTATACAGGCTTTTCTCATTGAGATAAAATCTATTTTTTAAGAGAGACCTGGTCCAACAGCAGTGGGGGATAAAATATTGAATTTGGCCTTTACTACTTCAAAGTTAGCTCTCTGTGTCCATCCAAGGGCCAGCCATGCTGCCCTGTTCTGAGCCAATTGCAATTTTCCCAAGTCCCTCTTTGAGGCCCCTGACCACACAACTGAACAGAAGTACCAGTGTGACAAAACTAGGGCCTGTAGGACCTGTAGGACCTGCCTTGTTGATAGTGCTGTTAAGAAGGTAGAAACTAGGGCCTGTAGAACCTGCCTTGTTGATAGTGCTGTTAAGGTAGAAACTAGGACCTTCCTTGTTGACAGTGTTGTTAAGAAGGTAGAAACTAGGGCCTGTAGGACCTGCCTTGTTGATAGTGTTGTTAAGAAGGCAGAGCAGAGCTTTATTATAGACATACTTCTCCCCATCTTAGCTACTAAGACACCATTCTGTATACTTCCGGCCCTTCTTTGGACACTGTGTTAACAACCCTCCAGGCAAGCTTCAATGCCATACAACTCTCCTTCCGTGGCCTCCAATTGCTCTTAAATACAAGTAAAACTAAATGCTCTTCAACCGATCGCTACCTGCACCTACCCGCCTGTCCAACATCACTACTCTGGACGGCTCTGACTTAGAATATGTGGACAACTACAAATACTTAGGTGTCTGGTTAGACTGTAAACTCTCCTTCCAGACCCATATCAAACATCTCCAATCCAAAGTTAAATCTAGAATTGGCTTCCTATTTCGCAACAAAGCATCCTTCACTCATGCTGCCAAACATACCCTTGTAAAACTGACCATCCTACCAATCCTCGACTTTGGCGATGTCATTTACAAAATAGCCTCCAATACCCTACTCAACAAATTGGATGCAGTCTATCACAGTGCAATCCGTTTTGTCACCAAAGCCCCATATACTACCCACCATTGCGACCTGCACGCTCTCGTTGGCTGGCCCTCGCTTCATACTCGTCGCCAAACCCACTGGCTCCATGTCATCTACAAGACCCTGCTAGGTAAAGTCCCCCTTATCTCAGCTCGCTGGTCACCATAGCATCTCCCACCTGTAGCACACGCTCCAGCAGGTATATCTCTCTAGTCACCCCCAAAACCAATTCTTTCTTTGGCCGCCTCTCCTTCCAGTTCTCTGCTGCCAATGACTGGAACGAACTACAAAAATCTCTGAAACTGGAAACACTTATCTCCCTCACTAGCTTTAAGCACCAACTGTCAGAGCAGCTCACAGATTACTGCTCCTGTACATAGCCCACCTATAATTTAGCCCAAACAACTACCTCTTTCCCAACTGTATTTAATTTTTATTTATGTATTTATTTTGCTCCTTTGCACCCCATTATTTTTATTTCTACTTTGCACATTCTTCCATTGCAAAACTACCATTCCAGTGTTTTACTTGCTATATTGTATTTACTTTGCCACCATGGCCTTTTTTGCCTTTACCTCCCTTCTCACCTCATTTGCACACATTGTATATAGACTTGTTTATACTGTATTATTGACTGTATGTTTGTTTTACTCCATGTGTAACTCTGTGTCGTTGTATCTGTCGAACTGCTTTGCTTTATCTTGGCCAGGTCGCAATTGTAAATGAGAACTTGTTCTCAACTTGCCCACCTGGTTAAATAAAGGTAAAATAAATAAATAAATACTGTTGTATCAATATGTTTTGACCAAGACAGTTTACAATCTAGTGTTACTCCAAGCAGTTTAGTTACCTCAACTTGCTCAATTTCCACGTTATTCATTATGAGATGTAGTTGAGGTTTAGGGTTTAGTGAATGATTTGTTCCAAATAGAATGCTTTTAGTTTTGGAAATATTTAGGACCAGCTTATTCCTTGCCACCCACTATGAAACAGAGCGCCACTGACACGGCCCGCAACCAAAACCTGCGGACTCTCCTTCACTGCAGCCGAGGTGAGTAAAACTTTTAAACGTGTTAACGCTCGCAAGGCTGCAGGCCCAGACGGCATCCCCAGCCGCGCCCTCAGAGCATGCGCAGACCAGCTGGCTGGTGTGTTTACAGACATATTCAATCAATCCTTATCCCAGTCTGCTGTTCCCACATGCTTCAAGAGGGCCACCATTGTTCCTGTTCCCAAGAAAGCTAAGGTAACTGAGCTAAACGACTACCGCCCCGTAGCACTCACTTCCGTCATCATGAAGTGCTTTGAGAGTCAAGGACCATATCACCTCCACCCTACCTGACACCCTAGACCAACTCCAATTTGCTTACCACCCAAATAGGTCCACAGACAATGCAAATCGCCTTCACACTGCACACTGCCCTAACCCATCTGGACAAGAGGAATACCTATGTGAGAATGCTGTTCATCGACTACAGCTCAGCATTTAACACCATAGTACCCTCCAAACTCGTCATCAAGCTCGAGACCCTGGGTCTCGACCCCGCCTTGTGCAACAGGGTACTGGACTTCCTGACGGGCCGCCCCCAGGTGGTGAGGGTAGGCAACAACATCTCCACCCCGCTGATCGTCAACACTGGGGCCCCACAAGGGTGCGTTCTGAGCCCTCTCCTGTACTCCCTGTTCACCCACGACTGTGTGGCCATGCACGCCTCCAACTCAATCATCAAGCTTGCGGACGACACTACAGTGGTACGCTTGATTACCAACAACGACGAGACGGCCTACAGGGAGGAGATGAGGGCCCTCGGAGTGTGGTGTCAGGAAAATAACCTCACACTCCACGTCAACAAAACAAAGGAGATGATCATGGACTTCAGGAAACAGCAGACGGAACACCCCCCCATCCACATCGATGGAACAGTAGTGGAGAGGGTAGTAAGTTTTAAGTTCCTCGGCGAACACATCACGGACAAACTGAATTGATCCACCCACACAGACAGCATCGTGAAGAAGGCGCAACAACGGCAACAGCTCCGCCCACAACCGTAAGGCTCTCCAGAGGGTAGTGAGGTCCGCACAACGCATCACCGGGGCAAACTACCTGCCCTCCAGGACACCTACAAAACCCGATGTCACAGGAAGGTCATAAAGATCCTCAAGGACAACAACCACCCGAGCCACTGCCTGTTCACCCCGCTGTCATCCAGAAGGCGAGGTCAGTACAGGTGCATCAAAGCTGGGACAGAGAGACTGAAAAACAGCTTCTATCTCAAGGCCATCAGACTGTTAAACAGCCACCACTAACATTGAGTGGCTGCTGCCAACATACTGACTCAACTCCAGCTCACTTTAATAATGGAAATTGATGTAAAAAATGTATCGCTAGCCACTTTGAACAATGCCACTTAATATAGTGTTTACATACCCTACATTATTCATCTCATATGTATATGTATATACTGTACTCTATACCATCTACTGCATCTTTATGTAATACATGTATCACTAGCCACTTTAAACTATGCCACTTTGTTTACATACCCTACATTACTCATCTCATATGTATATACTGTACTCGATACCATCTACTGTATCTTGCCTATGCCGTTCTGTACCATCACTCATTCATATATCTTTATGTACATATTCTTCATTCCTTTACACTTGTGTATATAAGGTAGTAGTTGTGAAATTGTTAGATTACTTGTTGGTTATAACTGCATTGTCGGAACTAGAAGCACAAGCATTTCGCTACACTCGTATTAACATCTGCTAACCATGAGTATGTGACAAATAAAATGTGTTTTGATTTGATTTGATTTGAACTAACTGCAGCTCTTTGTTGAGTCATTTCAGTCTCTAGCTGATGTGTTGAGTCATCCACACACATGGACACTCTGGCTTGGCTCAAATAATTAGTAGGAAACAGCTTTGTCATATTATGATGTTGTCAAAATGACTTTAGAGATGGCACTGTTGCCATTACTGTTGCTAGTGTAGTTCATCAAAAATGGCTAACAATGCTAATGTTAGCTGGCTAAAATACTCCTCAATCTTTGTTAGCTGGCTAAAATACTCCTCAATCTTTGTTAGCTGGCTAAAATACCCCTCAATCTTTGTTAGCTGGCTAAAATTATACTCATCATTGTTATTAAATAACTAGCCGGACTCTGCTTTTAGCTGGCTAAAATTATACTGCATCACCTAATGTAAATTTACCTCAACCAGTCACCCAACCAAACCTACATGTACAATTTACCTCAACCAGTCACCCAACCAAACCTACATGTACAATTTACCTCAACCAATCACCTAACCAAACCTACATGTACAATTTACCTCAACCAATCACCTAACCAAACCTACATGTACAATTTACCTCATCCAATCACCTAACCAAACCTACATGTACGTATTACCTCAACCAGTCACCCAACCAAACCTACATGTACAATTTACCTCAACCAATCACCTAACCAAACCTACATGTACAATTTACCTCAACCAGTCACCCAACCAAACCTACATGTACAATTTACCTCAACCAGTCACCCAACTTGCACCCCAGTACACTGACTCGGTACCAGTATCATTTTATTTTTCTCTATTTGTTAATCTTCATACTTTTTAACTGCCATGTTGGGAAAGGTCAGTCAGCATTTCACGGTAAAGTCATTTCGGTGCACGTGACAAATAAAATTAGATTTGATTTAGCTCTGCCTGATAGCTTAAGTTATGTTTTTGCAACAACTTGTGTTTTAGGTTGAAACATGTTTTTTTTGTCCTCATTTTTGTTTTTATTTTTCTTCTTTCTTCTTCTTTCTAGCTAATGCCATTACCTACCAGAAATGGGTGGCACAGTTCTGAGGGAAAATTTGCGCGAAAAGGGATTGGCTGTGTGCCTAGACTGTGATTGGTTTAATTACCAATATTTAAACATTTGTAGCATTACGATTGGTTATGATTTGTAAACAAACAATACATTAGTATGTCTTGTTTGAGTGGTGAAGAGAAAAGTGTTGGTGCGAAAAATTGTTAGGAATTGAGTTCATTATTGGAAAACAACATTTGTTGCACAAGTGCTCTCAAAATAGATGCATTGGTCGCACAACAAGATTTTTAGTCACACTTTCCTGTACACACACACACACACACACACACACACACACACACACACACACACACTGTTTCTCCTGGGTAAGT
>NC_056446.1:45286156-45298656 GCF_018296145.1 Oncorhynchus tshawytscha | reverse complement strand
AGGGCTCAACCACTAATCACACTGAACCACATTCTTAACCGATAATATAATTATATTAATAAGTCATATAAGATATAATTATATTAATAAGTCACAAGTGTTACTGTGCATGAAGTTTAAAATGTATTTTGTCAACACACAAAAACTATTTAAACACCCACGCCAGGAGAAATCCACTTTTCTTTTGAGCTGAAAGACGATGGCCAAAGCTTACCCACGATGTTGCACAACGATGTAAAGTCAATAAGTCTTTGTTTTCGTCAAATTATGATATATTTGGGTTTGAAGCGCCAAATCTTTGGAATTTTTCATGAGTCTTACGTGTCTTTTTCAATGAGATGAAGTGCCAGTTGATTTCAGCGTTTCGTTTCAGGTTTATTTCTCTGTAACTTGGGTTTCCACTAGCCAGTTGATTTCAGCGTTTCGTTTCAGGTTTATTTCTCTGTAACTTGGGTTTCCACTAGCCAGTTGATTTCAGCGTTTCGTTTCAGGTTTATTTCTCTGTAACTTGGGTTTCCACTAGCCAGTTGATTTCAGCCTGCGTTTCGTTTCAGGTTTATTTCTCTGTAACTTGGGTTTCCACTAGCCAGTTCATTTCAGCGTTTCGTTTCAGGTTTATTTCTCTGTAACTTGGGTTTCCACTAGCCAGTTGATTTCAGCGTTTCGTTTCAGGTTTATTTCTCTGTAACTTGGGTTTCCACTAGCCAGTTGATTTCAGCGTTTCGTTTCAGGGTTATTTCTCTGTAACTTGGGTTTCCACTAGCCAGTTGATTTCAGCGTTTCGTTTCAGGTTTATTTCTCTGTAACTTGGGTTTCCACTAGCCAGTTGATTTCAGCGTTTCGTTTCAGGTTTATTTCTCTGTAACTTGGGTTATCAGTGTGGTTAAGGTTAGGCATTAGGGTTATTAGTGAGGTTAAGGTTAGGCATTAGGGTTATTAGTGTGGTTAGGGTTAGGCATTAGGGTTATTAGTGAGGTTAAGGTTAGGGTTAGGGTTATTAGTGAGGTTAAGGTTAGGCATTAGGGTTATCAGTGTGGTTAAGGTTAGGCATTAGGGTTATTGGTGTGGTTAAGGTTAGGCATTAGGGTTATCAGTGTGGTTAAGGTTAGGCATTAGGGTTATTAGTGTGGTTAGGGTTATCAGTGTGGTTAAGGTTAGGCATTAGGGTTATTAGTGAGGTTAAGGTTAGGCATTAGGGTTATCAGTGTGGTTAAGGTTAGGCATTAGGGTTATTAGTGAGGTTAAGGTTAGGCATTAGGGTTATTAGTGAGGTTAAGGTTAGGCATTAGGGTTATTAGTGTGGTTAAGGATAGGGTTATTAGTGAGGTTAAGGTTAGGCATTAGGGTTATTAGTGTGGTTAAGGTTAGACATTAGGGTTATTAGTGAGGTTAAGATTAGGCATTAGGGTTATTATTGAGGTTAAGGTTAGGCATTAGGGTTATTAGTGTGGTTAGGGTTAGGCATTAGGGTTATTAGTGAGGTTAAGGTTAGGCATTAGGGTTATTAGTGTGGTTAAGGTTAGGCATTAGGGTTATTAGTGAGGTTAAGGTTAGGGTTAGGGTTATTAGTGAGGTTAAGGTTAGGCATTAGGGTTATCAGTGTGGTTAAGGTTAGGCATTAGGGTTATCGGTGTGGTTAAGGTTAGGCATTAGGGTTATCAGTGTGGTTAAGGTTAGGCATTAGGGTTATTAGTGTGGTTAGGGTTATCAGTGTGGTTAAGGTTAGGCATTAGGGTTATTAGTGAGGTTAAGGTTAGGCATTAGGGTTATCAGTGTGGTTAAGGTTAGGCATTAGGGTTATTAGTGTGGTTAGGGTTAGGCATTAGGGTTATTAGTGAGGTTAAGGTTAGGCATTAGGGTTATTAGTGTGGTTAAGGATAGGGTTATTAGTGAGGTTAAGGTTAGGCATTAGGGTTATTAGTGTGGTTAAGGTTAGGCATTAGGGTTATTAGTGAGGTTAAGATTAGGCATTAGGGTTATTAGTGAGGTTAAGGTTAGGCATTAGGGTTATTAGTGTGGTTAGGGTTAGGCATTAGGGTTATTAGTGAGGTTAAGGTTAGGCATTAGGGTTATTAGTGTGGTTAAGGTTAGGCATTAGGGTTATTAGTGTGGTTAAGGTTAGGCATTAGGGTTATTAGTGTAGTTAAGGTTAGGCATTAGGGTTATCAGTGTGGTTAAGGTTAGGCATTAGGGTTATTAGTGTGGTTAAGGTTAGGCATTAGGGTTATTAGTGTGGATAGGCATTAGGATTATTAGTGTGGTTAGGCATTAGGGTTATTAGTGTGGTTAAGGTTAGGCATTAGGGTTATTAGTGAGGTTAAGGTTAGGCATTAGGGTTATTAGTGTGGTTAGGTTAGGCATTAGGGTTATTAGTGTGGTTAAGGTTAGGCATTAGGGTTATTAGTGTGGTTAGGCATTAGGGTTATTAGTGTGGTTAGGCATTAGGGTTATTAGTGTGGTTAAGGTTAGGCATTAGGGTTATTAGTGAGGTTAAGGTTAGGCATTAGGGTTATTAGTGTGGTTAAGGTTAGGCATTAGGATTATTAGTGTGGTTAGGGTTAGGCATTAGGGTTATTAGTGAGGTTAAGGTTAGGGTTAGGGTTATTAGTGAGGTTAAGGTTAGGCATTAGGGTTATTAGTGTGGTTAGGCATTAGGGTTATTAGTGTGGTTAAGGGTAGGGTTATTAGTGTGGTTAAGGCTAGGCATTAGGGTTATTAGTGTGGTTACGCATTAGGGTTATTAGTGTGGTTAAGGTTAGGCATTAGGGTTATTAGTGTGGTTAAGGTTAGGCATTAGGGTTATTAGTGTGGTTAGGTTAGGCATTAGGGTTATCAGTGTGGTTAGGCATTAGGGTTATTAGTGTGGTTAAGGTTAGGCATTAGGGTTATTAGTGTGGTTAAGGTTAGGCATTAGGGTTATCAGTGTGGTTAAGGTTAGGCATTAGGGTTATTAGTGTGGTTAGGGTTAGGCATTAGGGTTATTAGTGAGGTTAAGGTTAGGCATTAGGGTTATTAGTGTGGTTAAGGATAGGGTTATTAGTGAGGTTAAGGTTAGGCATTAGGGTTATTAGTGTGGTTAAGGTTAGGCATTAGGGTTATTAGTGAGGTTAAGATTAGGCATTAGGGTTATTATTGAGGTTAAGATTAGGCATTAGGTTTATTAGTGTGGTTAGGTTAGGCATTAGGGTTATTAGTGAAGTTAAGGTTAGGCATTAGGGTTATTAGTGAGGTTAAGGTTAGGCATTAGGGTTATTAGTGTGGTTAAGGTTAGGCATTAGGGTTATTAGTGTGGTTAAGGTTAGGCATTAGGGTTATTAGTGTGGTTAGGCATTAGGGTTATTAGTGTGGTTAGGCATTAGGGTTATTAGTGTGGTTAAGGTTAGGCATTAGGGTTATTAGTGAGGTTAAGGTTAGGCATTAGGGTTATTAGTGTGGTTAAGGTTAGGCATTAGGATTATTAGTGTGGTTAGGGTTAGGCATTAGGGTTATTAGTGAGGTTAAGGTTAGGGTTAGGGTTATTAGTGAGGTTAAGGTTAGGCATTAGGGTTATTAGTGTGGTTAGGCATTAGGGTTATTAGTGTGGTTAAGGGTAGGGTTATTAGTGTGGTTAAGGCTAGGCATTAGGGTTATTAGTGTGGTTACGCATTAGGGTTATTAGTGTGGTTAAGGTTAGGCATTAGGGTTATTAGTGTGGTTAAGGTTAGGCATTAGGGTTATTAGTGTGGTTAAGGTTAGGCATTAGGGTTATCAGTGTGGTTAGGCATTAGGGTTATTAGTGTGGTTAAGGTTAGGCATTAGGGTTATTAGTGTGGTTAAGGTTAGGCATTAGGGTTATCAGTGTGGTTAAGGTTAGGCATTAGGGTTATTAGTGTGGTTAGGGTTAGGCATTAGGGTTATTAGTGAGGTTAAGGTTAGGCATTAGGGTTATTAGTGTGGTTAAGGATAGGGTTATTAGTGAGGTTAAGGTTAGGCATTAGGGTTATTAGTGCGGTTAAGGTTAGGCATTAGGGTTATTAGTGAGGTTAAGATTAGGCATTAGGGTTATTATTGAGGTTAAGATTAGGCATTAGGTTTATTAGTGTGGTTAGGGTTAGGCATTAGGGTTATTAGTGAAGTTAAGGTTAGGCATTAGGGTTATTAGTGTGGTTAAGGTTAGGCATTAGGGTTATTAGTGTGGTTAAGGTTAGGCATTCGGGTTATTAGTGTGGTTAAGGTTAGGCATTAGGGTTATCAGTGTGGTTAAGGTTAGGCATTAGGGTTATTAGTGTGGTTAAGGTTAGGCATTAGGGTTATTAGTGTGGTTAGGCATTAGGGTTATTAGTGTGGTTAGGCATTAGGGTTATTAGTGTGGTTAAGGTTAGGCATTAGGGTTATTAGTGAGGTTAAGGTTAGGCATTAGGGTTATTAGTGCGGTTAAGGTTAGGCATTAGGGTTATTAGTGTGGTTAAGGTTAGGCATTAGGGTTATTAGTGTGGTTAGGCATTAGGTTTATTAGTGTGGTTAGGCATTAGGGTTATTAGTGTGGTTACGGTTAGGCATTAGGGTTATTAGTGAGGTTAAGGTTAGGCATTAGGGTTATTAGTGTGGTTAAGGTTAGGCATTAGGGTTATCAGTGTGGTTAAGGTTAGGCATTAGGGTTATTAGTGTGGTTAAGGTTAGGCATTAGGGTTATCAGTGTGGTTAGGCATTAGGGTTATTAGTGAGGTTAAGGTTAGGCATTAGGGTTATCAGTGTGGTTAGGCATTAGGGTTATTAGTGTGGTTAAGGTTAGGCATTAGGGTTATTAGTGAGGTTAAGGTTAGGCATTAGGGTTATCAGTGTGGTTAAGGTTAGGCATTAGGGTTATTAGTGAGGTTAAGGTTAGGCATTAGGGTTATCAGTGAGGTTAAGGTTAGGCATTAGGGTTATCAGTGAGGTTAAGGTTAGGCATTAGGGTTATCAGTGAGGTTAAGCTTAGGCATTAGGGTTATCAGTGTGGTTAGGCATTAGGGTTATTAGTGTGGCTAAGGTTAGGCATTAAGGTTATCAGTGTGGTTAAGGATAGGGGTATTAGTGTGGTTAGGCATTAGGGTTATCAGTGTGGTTAGGATAGGGTTATTAGTGTGGTTAGGGTTAGGCATTAGGGTTATTAGTGAGGTTAAGGTTAGGCATTAGGGTTATCAGTGAGGTTAAGGTTAGGCATTAGGGTTATTAGTGTGGTTAAGGTTAGGCATTAGGGTTATTAGTGAGGTTAAGGTTAGGCATTAGGGTTATCAGTGTGGTTAAGGTTAGGCATTAGGGTTATTAGTGTGGTTAAGGTTAGGCATTAGGGTTATTAGTGAGGTTAAGGTTAGGCATTAGGGTTATTGGTGAGGTTAAGGTTAGGCATTAGGGTTATCAGTGTGGTTAAGGTTAGGCATTAGGGTTATCAGTGTGGTTAGGGTTATCAGTGTGGTTAAGGTTAGGCATTAGGGTTATCAGTGTGGTTAGGCATTAGGGTTATCAGTGTGGTTAAGGTTTGGCATTAGGGTTATCAGTGTGGTTAGGCATTAGGGTTATTAGTGTGGTTAAGGTTAGGCATTAGGGTTATCAGTGTGGTTAAGGTTAGGCATTAGGGTTATCAGTGTGGTTAGGCATTAGGGTTATCAGTGTGGTTAAGGTTAGGCATTAGGGTTATCAGTGTGGTTAGGCATTAGGGTTATTAGTGTGGTTAAGGGTAGGGTTATTAGTGTGGTTAAGGTTAGGCATTAGGGTTATTAGTGTGGTTAAGGTTAGGCATTAGGGTTATCAGTGTGGTTAGGCATTAGGGTTATTAGTGTGGTTAAGGTTAGGCATTAGGGTTATTAGTGTGGTTAAGGTTAGGCATTAGGGTTATCAGTGTGGTTAAGGTTAGGCATTAGGGTTATTAGTGTGGTTAGGGTTAGGCATTAGGGTTATTAGTGAGGTTAAGGTTAGGCATTAGGGTTATTAGTGTGGTTAAGGATAGGGTTATTAGTGAGGTTAAGGTTAGGCATTAGGGTTATTAGTGTGGTTAAGGTTAGGCATTAGGGTTATTAGTGAGGTTAAGATTAGGCATTAGGGTTATTAGTGAGGTTAAGGTTGGGCATTAGGGTTATTAGTGTGGTTAGGGTTAGGCATTCGGGTTATTAGTGAGGTTAAGGTTAGGCATTAGGGTTATTAGTGTGGTTAAGGTTAGGCATTAGGGTTATTAGTGTTGTTAGGTTAGGCATTAGGGTTATTAGTGTGGTTAAGGTTAGGCATTAGGGTTATTAGTGTGGTTAAGGTTAGGCATTAGGGTTATCAGTGTGGTTAGGCATTAGGGTTATTAGTGTGGTTAAGGTTAGCCATTAGGGTTATTAGTGTGGTTAAGGTTAGGCATTAGGGTTATCAGTGTGGTTAAGGTTAGGCATTAGGGTTATTAGTGTGGTTAGGGTTAGGCATTAGGGTTATTAGTGAGGTTAAGGTTAGGCATTAGGGTTATTAGTGAGGTTAAGGTTAGGCATTAGGGTTATTAGTGTGGTTAAGGTTAGGCATTAGGGTTATTAGTGTGGTTAAGGTTAGGCATTAGGGTTATTAGTGAGGTTAAGGTTAGGCATTAGGGTTATTAGTGAGGTTAAGGTTAGGCATTAGGGTTATTAGTGTGGTTAGGGTTAGGCATTAGGGTTATTAGTGAGGTTAAGGTTAGGCATTAGGGTTATTAGTGTGGTTAAGGTTAGGCATTAGGGTTATTAGTGTGGTTAAGGTTAGGCATTAGGGTTATTAGTGTAGTTAAGGTTAGGCATTAGGGTTATCAGTGTGGTTAAGGTTAGGTATTAGGGTTATTAGTGTGGTTAAGGTTAGGCATTAGGGTTATTAGTGTGGTTAGGCATTAGGATTATTAGTGTGGTTAGGCATTAGGGTTATTAGTGTGGTTAAGGTTAGGCATTAGGGTTATTAGTGAGGTTAAGGTTAGGCATTAGGGTTATTAGTGTGGTTAAGGTTAGGCATTAGGGTTATTAGTGTGGTTAAGGTTAGGCATTAGGGTTATTAGTGAGGTTACGGTTAGGCATTAGGGTTATTAGTGTGGTTAAGGTTAGGCATTAGGGTTATTAGTGAGGTTAAGGTTAGGCATTAGGGTTATTAGTGTGGTTAAGGTTAGGCATTAGGGTTATTAGTGTGGTTAGGGTTAGGCATTAGGGTTATTAGTGAGGTTAAGGTTAGGGTTAGGGTTATTAGTGAGGTTAAGGTTAGGCATTAGGGTTATTAGTGTGGTTAGGCATTCGGGTTATTAGTGTGGTTAAGGATAGGGTTATTAGTGTGGTTAAGGTTAGGCATTAGGGTTATTAGTGTGGTTAGGCATTAGGGTTATTAGTGTGGTTAAGGTTAGGCATTAGGGTTATTAGTGTGGTTAAGGTTAGGCATTAGGGTTATTAGTGTGGTTAAGGTTAGGCATTAGGGTTATCAGTGTGGTTAGGCATTAGGGTTATTAGTGTGGTTAAGGTTAGGCATTAGGGTTATTAGTGTGGTTAAGGTTAGGCATTAGGGTTATTAGTGTGGTTAGGGTTAGGCGTTAGGGTTATTAGTGAGGTTAAGGTTAGGCATTAGGGTTATTAGTGTGGTTAAGGATAGGGTTATTAGTGAGGTTAAGGTTAGGCATTAGGGTTATTAGTGTGGTTAAGGTTAGGCATTAGGGTTATTAGTGAGGTTAAGATTAGGCATTAGGGTTATTATTGAGGTTAAGATTAGGCATTAGGGTTATTAGTGTGGTTAAGGTTAGGCATTAGGGTTATTAGTGTGGTTAAGGTTAGGCATTAGGGTTATCAGTGTGGTTAAGGTTAGGCATTAGGGTTATTAGTGTGGTTAGGGTTAGGCATTAGGGTTATTAGTGAGGTTAAGATTAGGCATTAGGGTTATTATTGAGGTTAAGATTAGGCATTAGGGTTATTAGTGTGGTTAAGGTTAGGCATTAGGGTTATTAGTGTGGTTAAGGTTAGGCATTAGGGTTATTAGTGTGGTTAAGGTTAGGCATTAGGGTTATCAGTGTGGTTAAGGTTAGGCATTAGGGTTATTAGTGTGGTTAAGGATAGGGTTATTAGTGAGGTTAAGGTTAGGCATTAGGGTTATTAGTGTGGTTAAGGTTAGGCATTAGGGTTATTAGTGAGGTTAAGATTAGGCATTAGGGTTATTATTCAGGTTAAGGTTAGGCATTAGGGTTATTAGTGTGGTTAAGGTTAGGCATTAGGGTTATCAGTGTGGTTAAGGTTAGGCATTAGGGTTATTAGTGTGGTTAAGGTTAGGCATTAGGGTTATTAGTGTGGTTAAGGTTAGGCATTAGGGTTATTAGTGTGGTTAGGCATTAGGGTTATTAGTGTGGTTAGGCATTAGGGTTATTAGTGTGGTTAAGGTTAGGCATTAGGGTTATTAGTGAGGTTAAGGTTAGGCATTAGGGTTATTAGTGTGGTTAAGGTTAGGCATTAGGGTTATTAGTGTGGTTAAGGTTAGGCATTAGGGTTATCAGTGTGGTTAAGGTTAGGCATTAGGGTTATTAGTGTGGTTAATGTTAGGCATTAGATTTATCAGTGTGGTTAGGCATTAGGGTTATTAGTGTGGTTAGGCATTAGGGTTATTAGTGTGGTTAAGGTTAGGCATTAGGGTTATTAGTGAGGTTAAGGTTAGGCATTAGGGTTATCAGTGTGGTTAGGCATTAGGGTTATTAGTGTGGTTAAGGTTAGGCATTAGGGTTATTAGTGAGGTTAAGCATTAGGGTTATCAGTGTGGTTAAGGTTAGGCATTAGGGTTATTAGTGAGGTTAAGGTTAGGCATTAGGGTTATCAGTGTGGTTAAGGTTAGGCATTAGGGTTATTAGTGTGGTTAAGGTTAGGCATTAGGGTTATCAGTGTGGTTAAGGTTAGGCATTAGGGTTATTAGTGTGGTTAAGGTTAGGCATTAGGGTTATTAGTGAGGTTAAGGTTAGGCATTAGGGTTATTAGTGAGGTTAAGATTAGGCATTAGGGTTATTAGTGAGGTTAAGGTTAGGCATTAGGGTTATCAGTGAGGTTAAGGTTAGGCATTAGGGTTATCAGTGAGGTTAAGGTTAGGCATTAGGGTTATCAGTGAGGTTAAGCTTAGGCATTAGGGTTATCAGTGTGGTTAGGCATTAGGGTTATTAGTGTGGTTAAGGTTAGGCATTAAGGTTATCAGTGTGGTTAAGGATAGGGGTATTAGTGTGGTTAGGCATTAGGGTTATCAGTGTGGTTAAGGATAGGGTTATTAGTGTGGTTAGGGTTAGGCATTAGGGTTATTAGTGAGGTTAAGGTTAGGCATTAGGGTTATCAGTGAGGTTAAGGTTAGGCATTAGGGTTATTAGTGTGGTTAAGGTTAGGCATTAGGGTTATTAGTGAGGTTAAGGTTAGGCATTAGGGTTATTAGTGAGGTTAAGGTTAGGCATTAGGGTTATCAGTGTGGTTAAGTTTAGGCATTAGGGTTATTGGTGAGGTTAAGGTTAGGCATTATGGTTAAGGTTAGGCATTAGGGTTATCAGTGTGGTTAGGGTTATCAGTGTGGTTAAGGTTAGGCATTAGGGTTATCAGTGTGGTTAGGCATTAGGGTTATCAGTGTGGTTAAGGTTTGGCATTAGGGTTATCAGTGTGGTTAGGCATTAGGGTTATTAGTGTGGTTAAGGTTTGGCATTAGGGTTATCAGTGTGGTTAGGCATTAGGGTTATTAGTGTGGTTAAGGTTAGGCATTAGGGTTATCAGTGTGGTTAGGCATTAGGGTTATTAGTGTGGTTAAGGTTAGGCATTAGGGTTATCAGTGTGGTTAAGGTTAGGGTTAGGGTTATTAGTGGTTATTAGTTAAGGTTAGGCATTAGGGTTATCAGTGTGGTTAAGGTTAGGCATTAGGGTTATCAGTGTGGTTAAGGTTAGGCATTAGGGTTATCAGTGTGGTTAGGCATTAGGGTTATTAGTGTGGTTAAGGTTAGGCATTAGGGTTATCAGTGTGGTTAGGCATTAGGGTTATCAGTGTGGTTAAGGTTAGGCATTAGGGTTATCAGTGTGGTTAGGCATTAGGGTTATTAGTGGGTTAAGGTTAGGCATTAGGGTTATCAGTGTGGTTAAGGTTAGGCATTAGGGTTATCAGTGTGGTTAAGGTTAGGCATTAGGGTTATCAGTGTGGTTAAGGTTAGGGTTAGGGTTATCAGTGTGGTTAAGGTTAGGCATTAGGGTTATCAGTGTGGTTAAGGTTAGGCATTAGGGTTATCAGTGTGGTTAAGGTTAGGCATTAGGGTTATCAGTGTGGTTAGGCATTAGGGTTATTAGTGTGGTTAAGGTTAGGCATTAGGGTTATCAGTGTGGTTAAGGTTAGGGTTAGGGTTATCAGTGTGGTTAGGTTAGGCATTAGGGTTATCAGTGGTTAAGGTTAGGGTTAGGGTTATCAGTGTGGTTAAGGTTAGGCATTAGGGTTATCAGTGTGGTTAAGGTTAGGCATTAGGGTTATCAGTGTGGTTAAGGTTAGGCATTAGGGTTATTAGTGAGGTTAAGGTTAGGCATTAGGGTTATCAGTGTGGTTAAGTTTAGGCATTAGGGTTATTGGTGAGGTTAAGGTTAGGCATTATGGTTAGGTTAGGCATTAGGGTTATCAGTGTGGTTAGGGTTATCAGTGTGGTTAAGGTTAGGCATTAGGGTTATCAGTGTGGTTAGGCATTAGGGTTATCAGTGTGGTTAAGGTTTGGCATTAGGGTTATCAGTGTGGTTAGGCATTAGGGTTATCAGTGTGGTTAAGGTTTGGCATTAGGGTTATCAGTGTGGTTAGGCATTAGGGTTATTAGTGTGGTTAAGGTTAGGCATTAGGGTTATCAGTGTGGTTAGGCATTAGGGTTATTAGTGTGGTTAAGGTTAGGCATTAGGGTTATCAGTGTGGTTAAGGTTAGGGTTAGGGTTATTAGTGTGGTTAAGGTTAGGCATTAGGGTTATCAGTGTGGTTAGGCATTAGGGTTATCAGTGTGGTTAAGGTTAGGCATTAGGGTTATCAGTGTGGTTAGGCATTAGGGTTATTAGTGTGGTTAAGGTTAGGCATTAGGGTTATCAGTGTGGTTAGGCATTAGGGTTATCAGTGTGGTTAAGGTTAGGCATTAGGTTATCAGTGTGGTTAGGCATTAGGGTTATTAGTGTGGTTAAGGTTAGGCATTAGGGTTATCAGTGTGGTTAAGGTTAGGGTTAGGGTTATCAGTGTGGTTAAGGTTAGGCATTAGGGTTATCAGTGTGGTTAAGGTTAGGGTTAGGGTTATCAGTGTGGTTAAGGTTAGGCATTAGGGTTATCAGTGTGGTTAAGGTTAGGCATTAGGGTTATCAGTGTGGTTAAGGTTAGGCATTAGGGTTATCAGTGTGGTTAGGCATTAGGGTTATTAGTGGTTAAGGTTAGGCATTAGGGTTATCAGTGTGGTTAAGGTTAGGGTTAGGGTTATCAGTGTGGTTAAGCTTAGGCATTAGGGTTATCAGTGTGGTTAAGGTTAGGCATTAGGGTTATCAGTGTGGTTAAGGTTAGGCATTAGGGTTATCAGTGTGGTTAAGGTTAGGCATTAGGGTTATCAGTGTGGTTAAGGTTAGGCATTAGGGTTATCAGTGTGGTTAAGGTTAGGCATTAGGGTTATCAGTGTGGTTAAGGTTAGGCATTAGGGTTATCAGTGTGGTTAAGGTTAGGCATTAGGGTTATCAGTGTGGTTAAGGTTAGGCATTAGGGTTATCAGTGTGGTTAAGGTTAGGCATTAGGGTTATCAGTGTGGTTAAGGTTAGGCATTAGGGTTATCAGTGTGGTTAAGGTTAGGCATTAGGGTTATCAGCGTGGTTAAGGTTAGGCATTAGGGTTATCAGTGTGGTTAAGGTTAGGCATTAGGGTTATCAGTGTGTTTAAGGTTAGGGTTAGGGTTATCAGTGTGGTTAGGGTTAGGGTTATCAGTGTGGTTAGGGTTAGGGTTATCAGTGTGGTTAAGGTTAGGGTTAGGGTTATCAGTGTGGTTAAGGTTAGGGTTAGGGTTAGGGTTAGGGTTAGGGTTAGTGTGGTTAAGATTAGGGTTATCAGTGTGGTTAGCGTTATCAGTGTGGTTAGCGTTATCAGTGTGGTTAGGGTTAGGGTTATCAGTGTGGTTAGGGTTATCAGTGTGGTTAGGGTTAGGGTTATCAGTGTGGTTAGGGTTAGGGTTATCAGTGTGGTTAGGGTTATCAGTGTGGTTAAGGTTAGGGTTAGGGTTATCAATGTGGTTAGGGTTAGGGTTATCAGTGTGGTTAGGGTTAGTGTTATCAGTGTGGTTAGGGTTAGGGTTATCAGTGTGGTTAAGGTTGGGGTTAGGCTAATGTTAGCAGTGTTTGTTAAGGTTAGGGTTAGGCTAATGTTATCAGTGTGGTTAAGGTTGGGGTTAGGTTAATGTTAGCAGTGTGGTTAAGGTTAGGGTTAGGCTATTGTTAGCAGTGTGGTTAAGGTTGGGGTTAGGCTAATGTTAGCAGTGTTTGTTAAGGTTAGGGTTAGGCTAATGTTATCAGTGTGGT
>NC_056446.1:45259816-45286056 GCF_018296145.1 Oncorhynchus tshawytscha | reverse complement strand
CATGGCTCTATGTAGTGGTGTGTTCTCCCAGGTCTGTTCTGGTCTTGTGGGTATGCATGGGTGTCTGAGATATTTGTCAGTAGTTTAAACAAACAGCTCGGTGCATTCAACACGTCAATACCTCTCATAAATACAAGTAGGATGAAGTCAATCTCTCCTGCGCTTGAGCCATGGGAGATTGACATTCATATTATTATTTTTTTATTTACCCTTTATTTATACAGGCTTTTCTCATTGAGATAAAATCTATTTTTTTAAGAGAGACCTGGTCCAACAGCAGTGGGGGGATAAAATATTGAATTTGGCCTTTACTACTTCAAAGTTAGCTCTGTGTCCATCCAAGGGCCAGCCATGCTGCCCTGTTCTGAGCCAATTGCAATTTTCCCAAGTCCCTCTTTGAGGCCCCTGACCACACAACTGAACAGAAGTACCAGTGTGACAAAACTAGGGGCCTGTAGGACCTGTAGGACCTGCCTTGTTGATAGTGCTGTTAAGAAGGTAGAAACTAGGGCCTGTAGAACCTGCCTTGTTGATAGTGCTGTTAAGGTAGAAACTAGGACCTTCCTTGTTGACAGTGTTGTTAAGAAGGTAGAAACTAGGGCCTGTAGGACCTGCCTTGTTGAGAGTGTTGTTAAGAAGGCAGAGCAGAGCTTTATTATAGACATACTTCTCCCCATCTTAGCTACTAAGACACCATTCTGTATACTTCCGGCCCTTCTTTGGACACTGTGTTAACAACCCTCCAGGCAAGCTTCAATGCCATACAACTCTCCTTCCGTGGCCTCCAATTGCTCTTAAATACAAGTAAAACTAAATGCTCTTCAACCGATCGCTACCTGCACCTACCCGCCTGTCCAACATCACTACTCTGGACGGCTCTGACTTAGAATATGTGGACAACTACAAATACTTAGGTGTCTGGTTAGACTGTAAACTCTCCTTTCCAGACCCATATCAAACATCTCCAATCCAAAGTTAAATCTAGAATTGGCTTCCTATTTCGCAACAAAGCATCCTTCACTCATGCTGCCAAACATACCCTTGTAAAACTGACCATCCTACCAATCCTGCGACTTTGGCGATGTCATTTACAAAATAGCCTCCAATACCCTACTCAACAAATTGGATGCAGTCTATCACAGTGCAATCCGTTTTGTCACCAAAGCCCCATATACTACCCCACCATTGCGACCTGCACGCTCTCGTTGGCTGGCCCTCGCTTCATACTCGTCGCCAAACCCACTGGCTCCATGTCATCTACAAGACCCTGCTAGGTAAAGTCCCCCTTATCTCAGCTCGCTGGTCACCATAGCATCTCCCACCTGTAGCACACGCTCCAGCAGGTATATCTCTCTAGTCACCCCCTAAAACCAATTCTTTCTTTGGCCGCCTCCTTCCAGTTCTCTGCTGCCAATGACTGGAACGAACTACAAAAATCTCTGAAACTGGAAACACTTATCTCCTCACTAGCTTTAAGCACCAACTGTCAGAGCAGCTCACAGATTACTGCTCCTGTACATAGCCCACCTATAATTTAGCCCAAACAACTACCTCTTTTCCCAACTGTATTTAATTTTTATTTATTTATTTATTTTGCTCCTTTGCACCCCATTATTTTTATTTCTTACTTTGCACATTCTTCCATTGCAAAACTACCATTCCAGTGTTTTACTTGCTATATTGTATTTACTTTGCCACCATGGCCTTTTTTTTGCCTTTTTACCTCCCTTCTCACCTCATTTGCACACATTGTATATAGACTTGTTTATACTGTATTATTGACTGTATGTTTGTTTTACTCCATGTGTAACTCTGTGTCGTTGTATCTGTCGAACTGCTTTGCTTTATCTTGGCCAGGTCGCAATTGTAAATGAGAACTTGTTCTCAACTTGCCCACCTGGTTAAATAAAGGTAAAATAAATAAATAAATACTGTTGTATCAATATGTTTTGACCAAGACAGTTTACAATCTAGTGTTACTCCAAGCAGTTTAGTTACCTCAACTTGCTCAATTTCCACGTTATTCATTATGAGATGTAGTTGAGGTTTAGGGTTTAGTGAATGATTTGTTCCAAATAGAATGCTTTTAGTTTTGGAAATATTTAGGACCAGCTTATTCCTTGCCACCCACTATGAAACAGAGCGCCACTGACACGGCCCGCAACCAAAACCTGCGGACTCTCCTTCACTGCAGCCGAGGTGAGTAAAACTTTTAAACGTGTTAACGCTCGCAAGGCTGCAAGCCCAGACGGCATCCCAGGCCGCGTCCTCAGAGCATGCGCAGACCAGCTGGCTGGTGTGTTTACAGACATATTCAATCAAACCTTATCCCAGTCTGCTGTTCCCACATGCTTCAAGAGGGCCACCATTGTTCCTGTTCCCAAGAAAGCTAAGGTAACTGAGCTGAATGACGACCGCCCTGTAGCACTCACTTCCGCCATCATGAAGTGCTTTGATGAGTCAAGGACCATATCACCTCCACCCTACCTGACACCCTAGACCCACTCCAATTTGCTTACCACCCCAATAGGTCCACAGACGATGCAATCGCCATCACACTGCACACTGCCCTAACCCATCTGGACAAGAGGAATACCTCTGTAAGAATGCTGTTCATCGATGACAGCTCAGCATTTAACACCATAGTACCCTCCAAACTCGTCATCAAGCTCGAGACCCTGGGTCTCGACCCCGCCTTGTGCAACAGGGTACTGGACTTCCTGACGGGCCGCCCCCAGGTGGTGAGGGTAGGCAACAACATCTCCACCCCGCTGATCGTCAACACTGGGGCCCCACAAGGGTGCGTTCTGAGCCCTCTCCTGTACTCCCTGTTCACCCACGACTGTGTGGCCATGCACGCCTCAACTCAATCATCAAGCTTATGGACGACACTACAGTGGTACGCTTGATTACCAACAACGACGAGACGGCCTACAGGGAGGAGATGAGGGCCCTCGGAGTGTGGTGTCAGGAAAATAACCTCACACTCCACGTCAACAAAACAAAGGAGATGATCATGGACTTCAGGAAACAGCAGACGGAACACCCCCCCATCCACATCGATGGAACAGTAGTGGAGAGGGTAGTAAGTTTTAAGTTCCTCGGCGAACACATCACGGACAAACTGAATTGATCCACCCACACAGACAGCATCGTGAAGAAGGCGCAACAACGGCAACAGCTCCGCCCACAACCGTAAGGCTCTCCAGAGGGTAGTGAGGTCCGCACAACGCATCACCGGGGGCAAACTACCTGCCCTCCAGGACACCTACAAAACCCGATGTCACAGGAAGGTCATAAAGATCCTCAAGGACAACAACCACCCGAGCCACTGCCTGTTCACCCCGCTGTCATCCAGAAGGCGAGGTCAGTACAGGTGCATCAAAGCTGGGACAGAGAGACTGAAAAACAGCTTCTATCTCAAGGCCATCAGACTGTTAAACAGCCACCACTAACATTGAGTGGCTGCTGCCAACATACTGACTCAACTCCAGCTCACTTTAATAATGGAAATTGATGTAAAAATGTATCGCTAGCCACTTTGAACAATGCCACTTAATATAGTGTTTACATACCCTACATTACTCATCTCATATGTATATACTGTACTCTATACCATCTACTGCATCTTTATGTAATACATGTATCACTAGCCACTTTAAACTATGCCACTTTGTTTACATACCCTACATTACTCATCTCATATGTATATACTGTACTCGATACCATCTACTGTATCTTGCCTATGCCGTTCTGTACCATCACTCATTCATATATCTTTATGTACATATTCTTCATTCCTTTACACTTGTGTATATAAGGTAGTAGTTGTGAAATTGTTAGATTACTTGTTGGTTATAACTGCATTGTCGGAACTAGAAGCACAAGCATTTCGCTACACTCGCATTAACATCTGCTAACCATGAGTATGTGACAAATAAAATGTGTTTTGATTTGATTTGATTTGAACTAACTGCAGCTCTTTGTTGAGTCATTTCAGTCTCTAGCTGATGTGTTGAGTCATCCACACACATGGACACTCTGGCTTGGCTCAAATAATTAGTAGGAAACAGCTTTGTCATATTATGATGTTGTCAAAATGACTTTAGAGATGGCACTGTTGCCATTACTGTTGCTAGTGTAGTTCATCAAAAATGGCTAACAATGCTAATGTTAGCTGGCTAAAATACTCCTCAATCTTTGTTAGCTGGCTAAAATACTCCTCAATCTTTGTTAGCTGGCTAAAATACCCCTCAATCTTTGTTAGCTGGCTAAAATACCCCTCAATCTTTGTTAGCTGGCTAAAATACCCCTCAATCTTTGTTAGCTGGCTAAAATTATACTGCATCATCTAATTAAATAACTAGCCGGACTCTGCTTTTCACCCCTTACCTACATGTACAATTTACCTCAACCAGTCACCCAACCAAACCTACATGTACAATTTACCTCAACCAATCACCTAACCAAACCTACATGTACAATTTACCTCAACCAATCACCTAACCAAACCTACATGTACAATTTACCTCATCCAATCACCTAACCAAACCTACATGTACGTATTACCTCAACCAGTCACCCAACCAAACCTACATGTACAATTTACCTCATCCAATCACCTAACCAAACCTACATGTACA
Organism: Oncorhynchus tshawytscha; assembly: GCF_018296145.1. Taxonomy (NCBI): domain Eukaryota; kingdom Metazoa; phylum Chordata; class Actinopteri; order Salmoniformes; family Salmonidae; genus Oncorhynchus; species Oncorhynchus tshawytscha. Next base: position 45,281,413 of record NC_056446.1, on the reverse strand, counting down.
TATTACCTCAACCAGTCACCCAACCAAACCTACATGTACATATTACCTCAACCAGTCACCCAACTTGCACCCCAGTACACTGACTCGGTACCAGTATCATTTTATTTTTCTCTATTTGTTAATCTTCATACTTTTTAACTGCCATGTTGGGAAAGGTCAGTCAGCATTTCACGGTAAAGTCAACAATATTCGGTGCACGTGACAAATAAAATTAGATTTGATTTAGCTCTGCCTGATAGCTTAAGTTATGTTTTTTGCAACAACTTGTGTTTTAGGTTGCTGGACCCGATAGATATGAATTTCCCCGCTTTCAACAGTATTCACAGAACAAATGTGTGTTGCTAGTTTTGTCCTCAAGCTCTTGAAACATGTTTTTATTTTTCTTCTTTCTTCTTTTCTATCTTTCTAGCTAATGCCAGAACCTACCAGAAATGGGTGGCACAGTTCTGAGGGAAAATTTGCGCGAAAAGGGATTGGCTGTGTGCCTAGACTGTGATTGGTTTAATTACCAATATTTAAACATTTGTAGCATTACGATTGGTTATGATTTGTAAACAAACAATACATTAGTATGTCTTGTTTGAGTGGTGAAGAGAAAAGTGTTGGTGCGAAAAATTGTTAGGAATTGAGTTCATTATTGGAAAACAACATTTGTTGCACAAGTGCTCTCAAAATAGATGCATTGGTCGCACAACAAGATTTTTAGTCACACTTTCCTGTACACACACACACACACACACACACACACACACACACACACACACACACACTGTTTCTCCTGGGTAAGTTTTTTTTGCATCTGTAGTAATGCCTGGCTGAAAGGTTGATCTCAGAGCTGTGTGGTGACGTCAGAGTTATGGTGACAAATAGTCATTATGGGATTACCTCTGATCTGGGGCCTGTGGTTAGTTCTCCTGGGGAGGGGGAGTGGGAAGGGGAGGGAGGGAGGGAGGGAGGAGGAGGAGGGGGGAGGATATGGGAGCAGGAGGTTTTGCACTGAGTTGGCCAGTTAAAGAAATGCCCCACTGTGAAATGGAGCCTAAATCATCTGGTGGCTGTACTTTCCTCTGGTCCGATGAAAGAACCCAGGAGAGGAGAGGAGAGGAGAGGAGAGGATGGGAGAGGAGAGGAGAGGAGGGAGGGAGAGGAGAGGAGAGGAGAGGAGGAGAGAGAGAGAGAGAGAGAGAGAGAGAGAGAGAGAGAGAGAGAGAGGAGAGAGAGATAGATAGAGAGAGAGAGAGAGAGAGAGAGAGAGAGAGAGAGAGAGAGAGATAGATAGAGAGAGAGAGAGGAGAGGAGAGGAGAGGAGAGGAGAGGAGAGGAGAGGAGAGAGGGAGAGAGAGGAGAGGAGAGAGAGGAGAGGAGAGGAGAGGAGAGGAGAGGAGAAGAGGAGAGGAAAAGGACGGAAATATTGTCTCTACTGGTCTGATAGGATTGAAGAGGACATATTGTCTATACTGGTCTTATAGGGTTGAACAGGACATATTGTCTCTACTGGTCTGATAGGGTTGAAGAGGACATATTGTCTCTACTGGTCTGATAGGGTTGAAGAGGACATATTGTCTCTACTGGTCTGACAGGGTTGAACAGGACATATTGTCTCTACTGGTCTTATAGGGTTGAACAGGACATATTGTCTCTACTGGTCTGATAGGGTTGAAGAGGACATATTGTCTCTACTGGTCTGATAGGGTTGGAGAGGACATAGTGTCTCTGTCGGTCTGACAGGGTTGAAGAGGACATATTGTCTCTACTGGTCTGATAGGGTTGGAGAGGACATAGTGTCTCTGTTGGTCTGATAGGGTTGAAGAGGACATAGTGTCTCTGTTGGTCTGACAGGGTTGAAGGGCACTGTTAGGCTCAGTAGTGGGGAGTGGATAAAATCCCTGAGGAAGCCAGGACAGTATAAAAGCATATTACTATGTTGTGATAATATCATTGTTTACCCTGGTACCCATTCCTTTGCACGCCCCGTGATATACACTAAGGTCCTGACAACAAAAAGACAACAGTCACACAGTGGCGTTATAAATTCAACTACACGTACATTTGTTTACTCACAAAACTAGAGAACAACGTCTGTACGGGTGAAGACCACAAAGCAAATAATACATGTAATACCTGCAGCAACCAAGTTGATGTTTTCAACAGGTTACTAAACCACTATTGATTCAGAACCACTGAGTTACCTCAAGGCAGCGTCAAGACAACAGGAGCCTCTGCCTCCGCTATTCCAGCACCGTATCAACGTAAAAACATTTAACCATCATCGAATAAACAAGGCTATAGACAAACCATTCAAACAGGCAACGCACAACGATGTAAAGTCAATAAGTCTTTGTTTTCGTCAAATTATGATATATTTGGGTTTGAAGCGCCAAATCTTTGGAATTTTTTCATGAGTCTTACGTGTCTTTTTCAATGAGATGAAGTGCCAGTTGATTTCAGCGTTTCGTTTCAGGTTTATTTCTCTGTAACTTGGGTTTCCACTAGCCAGTTGATTTCAGCCTGCGTTTCGTTTCAGGGTTATTTCTCTGTAACTTGGGTTTCCACTAGCCAGTTGATTTCAGCCTGCGTTTCGTTTCAGGTTTATTTCTCTGTAACTTGGGTTTCCACTAGCCAGTTGATTTCAGCGTTTCGTTTCAGGTTTATTTCTCTGTAACTTGGGTTATCAGTGTGGTTAAGGTTAGGCATTAGGGTTATTAGTGAGGTTAAGGTTAGGCATTAGGGTTATTAGTGTGGTTAGGGTTAGGCATTAGGGTTATTAGTGAGGTTAAGGTTAGGGTTAGGGTTATTAGTGAGGTTAAGGTTAGGCATTAGGGTTATCAGTGTGGTTAAGGTTAGGCATTAGGGTTATCGGTGTGGTTAAGGTTAGGCATTAGGGTTATCAGTGTGGTTAAGGTTAGGCATTAGGGTTATTAGTGTGGTTAGGGTTATCAGTGTGGTTAAGGTTAGGCATTAGGGTTATTAGTGAGGTTAAGGTTAGGCATTAGGGTTATCAGTGTGGTTAAGGTTAGGCATTAGGGTTATTAGTGAGGTTAAGGTTAGGCATTAGGGTTATTAGTGAGGTTAAGGTTAGGCATTAGGGTTATTAGTGTGGTTAAGGATAGGGTTATTAGTGAGGTTAAGGTTAGGCATTAGGGTTATTAGTGTGGTTAAGGTTAGGCATTAGGGTTATTAGTGAGGTTAAGATTAGGCATTAGGGTTATTATTGAGGTTAAGGTTAGGCATTAGGGTTATTAGTGTGGTTAGGGTTAGGCATTAGGGTTATTAGTGAGGTTAGGTTAGGCATTAGGGTTATTAGTGTGGTTAAGGTTAGGCATTAGGGTTATTAGTGAGGTTAAGGTTAGGGTTAGGGTTATTAGTGAGGTTAAGGTTAGGCATTAGGGTTATCAGTGTGGTTAAGGTTAGGCATTAGGGTTATCGGTGTGGTTAAGGTTAGGCATTAGGGTTATCAGTGTGGTTAAGGTTAGGCATTAGGGTTATTAGTGTGGTTAAGGTTAGGCATTAGGGTTATTAGTGTGGTTAAGGTTAGGCATTAGGGTTATCAGTGTGGTTAGGCATTAGGGTTATTAGTGTGGTTAAGGTTAGGCATTAGGGTTATTATTGAGGTTAAGGTTAGGCATTAGGGTTATTAGTGTGGTTAGGGTTAGGCATTAGGGTTATTAGTGAGGTTAAGGTTAGGCATTAGGGTTATTAGTGTGGTTAAGGTTAGGCATTAGGGTTATTAGTGAGGTTAAGGTTAGGGTTAGGGTTATTAGTGAGGTTAGGTTAGGCATTAGGGTTATCAGTGTGGTTAAGGTTAGGCATTAGGGTTATCGGTGTGGTTAAGGTTAGGCATTAGGGTTATCAGTGTGGTTAAGGTTAGGCATTAGGGTTATTAGTGTGGTTAGGGTTATCAGTGTGGTTAAGGTTAGGCATTAGGGTTATTAGTGAGGTTAAGGTTAGGCATTAGGGTTATTAGTGTGGTTAAGGATAGGGTTATTAGTGAGGTTAAGGTTAGGCATTAGGGTTATTAGTGTGGTTAAGGTTAGGCATTAGGGTTATTAGTGAGGTTAAGATTAGGCATTGGGGTTATTATTGAGGTTAAGGTTAGGCATTAGGGTTATTAGTGTGGTTAGGGTTAGGCATTAGGGTTATTAGTGAGGTTAAGGTTAGGCATTAGGGTTATTAGTGTGGTTAAGGTTAGGCATTAGGGTTATTAGTGTGGTTAGGCATTAGGGTTATTAGTGTGGTTAGGCATTAGGGTTATTAGTGTGGTTAAGGTTAGGCATTAGGGTTATTAGTGGTTAAGGTTAGGCATTAGGGTTATTAGTGTGGTTAGGCATTAGGTTTATTAGTGTGGTTAGGCATTAGGGTTATTAGTGTGGTTAAGGTTAGGCATTAGGGTTATTAGTGAGGTTAGGGTTAGGGTTATTAGTGAGGTTAAGGTTAGGCATTAGGGTTATTAGTGTGGTTAGGCATTAGGGTTATTAGTGTGGTTAAGGATAGGGTTATTAGTGTGCTTAAGGTTAGGCATTATGGTTATTAGTGTGGTTAGGCATTAGGGTTATTAGTGTGGTTAAGGTTAGGCATTAGGGTTATTAGTGTGGTTAAGGTTAGGCATTAGGGTTATTAGTGTGGTTAAGGTTAGGCATTAGGGTTATCAGTGTGGTTAGGCATTAGGGTTATTAGTGTGGTTAAGGTTAGGCATTAGGTTATTATTGTGGTTAAGGTTAGGCATTAGGGTTATCAGTGTGGTTAAGGTTAGGCATTAGGGTTATTAGTGTGGTTAGGGTTAGGCATTAGGGTTATAAGTGAGGTTAAGGTTAGGCATTAGGGTTATTAGTGTGGTTAAGGATAGGGTTATTAGTGAGGTTAGGTTAGGCATTAGGGTTATTAGTGTGGTTAAGGTTAGGCATTAGGGTTATTAGTGAGGTTAAGATTAGGCATTAGGGTTATTAGTGAGGTTAGGTTAGGCATTAGGGTTATTAGTGTGGTTAGGGTTAGGCATTAGGGTTATTAGTGAGTTAAGGTTAGGCATTAGGGTTATTAGTGTGGTTAAGGTTAGGCATTAGGGTTATTAGTGTGGTTAAGGTTAGGCATTAGGGTTATTAGTGTGGTTAGGTTAGGCATTAGGGTTATCAGTGTGGTTAAGGTTAGGCATTAGGGTTATTAGTGTGGTTAAGGTTAGGCATTAGGGTTATTAGTGTGGATAGGCATTAGGATTATTAGTGTGGTTAGGCATTAGGGTTATTAGTGTGGTTAGGTTAGGCATTAGGGTTATTAGTGTGGTTAAGGTTAGGCATTAGGGTTATTAGTGTGGTTAGGCATTAGGGTTATTAGTGTGGTTAGGCATTAGGGTTATTAGTGTGGTTAAGGTTAGGCATTAGGGTTATTAGTGAGGTTAGGTTAGGCATTAGGGTTATTAGTGTGGTTAAGGTTAGGCATTAGGATTATTAGTGTGGTTAGGGTTAGGCATTAGGGTTATTAGTGAGGTTAAGGTTAGGGTTAGGGTTATTAGTGAGGTTAAGGTTAGGCATTAGGTTATTAGTGGTTAGGCATTAGGGTTATTAGTGTGGTTAAAGGGTAGGGTTATTAGTGTGGTTAAGGCTAGGCATTAGGGTTATTAGTGTGGTTACGCATTAGGGTTATTAGTGTGGTTAGGTTAGGCATTAGGTTAGGTTATTAGTGTGGTTAAGGTTAGGCATTAGGGTTAGCAGTGTGGTTAAGGTTAGGCATTAGGGTTATCAGTGTGGTTAGGGTTAGGGTTATTAGTGTGGTTAAGGTTAGGCATTAGGTTATTAGTGTGGTTAAGGTTAGGCATTAGGGTTATCAGTGTGGTTAAGGTTAGGCATTAGGGTTATTAGTGTGGTTAGGGTTAGGCATTAGGGTTATTAGTGAGGTTAAGGTTAGGCATTAGGGTTATTAGTGTGGTTAAGGATAGGGTTATTAGTGAGGTTAGGTTAGCATTAGGGTTATTAGTGCATTAAGGTTAGGCATTAGGGTTATTAGTGAGGTTAAGATTAGGCATTAGGGTTATTAGTGAGGTTAAGATTAGGCATTAGGTTTATTAGTGTGGTTAGGGTTAGGCATTAGGGTTATTAGTGAAGTTAGGTTAGGCATTAGGGTTATTAGTGTGGTTAAGGTTAGGCATTAGGGTTATTAGTGTGGTTAAGGTTAGGCATTAGGGTTATTAGTGTGTTAGGTTAGGCATTAGGGTTATCAGTGTGGTTAAGGTTAGGCATTAGGGTTATTAGTGTGGTTAATTAGGTTATTAGGCATTAGGGTTATTAGTGTGGTTAGGCATTAGGGTTATTAGTGGTTAGGCATTAGGGTTATTAGTGTGGTTAAGGTTAGGCATTAGGGTTATTAGTGTGGTTAAGGTTAGGCATTAGGGTTATTAGTGTGGTTAAGGTTAGGCATTAGGGTTATTAGTGTGGTTAAGGTTAGGCATTAGGGTTATTAGTGGTTAGGCATTAGGGTTTATTAGTGTGGTTAGGCATTAGGGTTATTAGTGTGGTTAAGGTTAGGCATTAGGGTTATTAGTGAGGTTAAGGTTAGGCATTAGGGTTATCAGTGTGGTTAAGGTTAGGCATTAGGATTATTAGTGTGGTTAAGGTTAGGCATTAGGGTTATCAGTGGGTTAGGCATTAGGGTTATTAGTGTGGTTAGGCATTAGGGTTATTAGTGTGGTTAAGGGTTAGGCATTAGGGTTATAGTGAGGTTAAGGTTAGGCATTAGGGTTATCAGTGTGGTTAAGGTTAGGCATTAGGGTTATTAGTGAGGTTAAGGTTAGGCATTAGGGATATCAGTGTGGTTAAGGTTAGGCATTAGGGTTATTAGTGTGGTTAGGTTAGGCATTAGGGTTATCAGTGTGGTTAAGGTTAGGCATTAGGGTTATTAGTGTGGTTAAGGTTAGGCATTAGGGTTATTAGTGAGGTTAAGGTTAGGCATTAGGGTTATTAGTGAGGTTAAGATTAGGCATTAGGGTTATTAGTGAGGTTAGGTTAGGCATTAGGGTTATCAGTGAGGTTAAGGTTAGGCATTAGGGTTATCAGTGAGGTTAAGGTTAGGCATTAGGGTTATCAGTGAGGTTAAGCTTAGGCATTAGGGTTATCAGTGTGGTTAGGCATTAGGGTTATTAGTGTGGTTAAGGTTAGGCATTAAGGTTATCAGTGTGGTTAAGGATAGGGGTATTAGTGTGGTTAGGCATTAGGGTTATCAGTGTGGTTAAGGATAGGGTTATTAGTGTGGTTAGGGTTAGGCATTAGGGTTATCAGTGAGGTTAAGCTTAGGCATTAGGGTTATCAGTGTGGTTAGGCATTAGGGTTATCAGTGTGGTTAGGCATTAGGGTTATTAGTGTGGTTAAGGTTAGGCATTAAGGTTATCAGTGTGGTTAAGGATAGGGGTATTAGTGTGGTTAGGCATTAGGGTTATCAGTGTGGTTAAGGATAGGGTTATTAGTGTGGTTAGGGTTAGGCATTAGGGTTATTAGTGAGGTTAAGGTTAGGCATTAGGGTTATTAGTGTGGTTAAGGTTAGGCATTAGGGTTATTAGTGAGGTTAAGGTTAGGCATTAGGGTTATCAGTGTGGTTAGGCATTAGGGTTATTAGTGGGTTAGGCATTAGGGTTATTAGTGTGGTTAAGGTTAGGCATTAGGGTTATTAGTGAGGTTAAGGTTAGGCATTTGGGTTATCAGTGTGGTTAGGCATTAGGGTTATTAGTGTGGTTAAGGTTAGGCATTAGGGTTATTAGTGAGGTTAAGGTTAGGCATTAGGGTTATCAGTGTGGTTAAGGTTAGGCATTAGGGTTATTAGTGAGGTTAAGGTTAGGCATTAGGGTTATCAGTGAGGTTAAGGTTAGGCATTAGGGTTATCAGTGAGGTTAAGGTTAGGCATTAGGGTTATCAGTGAGGTTAAGCTTAGGCATTAGGGTTATCAGTGTGGTTAGGCATTAGGGTTATTAGTGTGGCTTAAGGTTAGGCATTAGGTTATCAGTGTGGTTAAGGATAGGGGTATTAGTGTGGTTAGGCATTAGGTTATCAGTGTGGTTAGGCATAGGGTTATTAGTGTGGTTAGGGTTAGGCATTAGGGTTATTAGTGAGGTTAAGGTTAGGCATTAGGGTTATCAGTGAGGTTAAGGTTAGGCATTAGGGTTATTAGTGTGGTTAAGGTTAGGCATTAGGGTTATTAGTGAGGTTAAGGTTAGGCATTAGGGTTATCAGTGTGGTTAAGGTTAGGCATTAGGGTTATTAGTGTGGTTAAGGTTAGGCATTAGGGTTATTAGTGAGGTTAAGGTTAGGCATTAGGGTTATTAGTGAGGTTAAGGTTAGGCATTAGGGTTATCAGTGTGGTTAAGGTTAGGCATTAGGGTTATTGGTGAGGTTAAGGTTAGGCATTAGGGTTATCAGTGTGGTTAAGGTTAGGCATTAGGGTTATCAGTGTGGTTAGGGTTATCAGTGTGGTTAAGGTTAGGCATTAGGGTTATCAGTGTGGTTAGGCATTAGGGTTATCAGTGTGGTTAAGGTTTGGCATTAGGGTTATCAGTGTGGTTAGGCATTAGGGTTATTAGTGTGGTTAAGGTTAGGCATTAGGGTTATCAGTGTGGTTAGGCATTAGGGTTATCAGTGTGGTTAAGGTTAGGCATTAGGGTTATCAGTGTGGTTAGGCATTAGGGTTATTAGTGTGGTTAAGGGTAGGGTTATTAGTGTGGTTAAGGGTAGGCATTAGGGTTATTAGTGTGGTTAAGGTTAGGCATTAGGGTTATTAGTGTGGTTAAGGTTAGGCATTAGGGTTATCAGTGTGGTTAGGCATTAGGGTTATTAGTGTGGTTAAGGTTAGGCATTAGGGTTATTAGTGTGGTTAAGGATAGGGTTATTAGTGTGGTTAAGGTTAGGCATTAGGGTTATTAGTTTGGTTAGGCATTAGGGTTATTAGTGTGGTTAAGGTTAGGCATTTGGGTTATCAGTGAGGTTAAGGTTAGGCATTAGGGTTATCAGTGAGGTTAAGCTTAGGCATTAGGGTTATCAGTGTGGTTAGGCATTAGGGTTATTAGTGTGGTTAAGGTTAGGCATTAAGGTTATCAGTGTGGTTAAGGATAGGGGTATTAGTGTGGTTAGGCATTAGGGTTATCAGTGTGGTTAAGGATAGGGTTATTAGTGTGGTTAGGGTTAGGCATTAGGGTTATTAGTGAGGTTAAGGTTAGGCATTAGGGTTATCAGTGAGGTTAAGGTTAGGCATTAGGGTTATTAGTGGGTTAAGGTTAGGCATTAGGGTTATTAGTGAGGTTAAGGTTAGGCATTAGGGTTATCAGTGTGGTTAAGGTTAGGCATTAGGGTTATTAGTGTGGTTAAGGTTAGGCATTAGGGTTATTAGTGAGGTTAAGGTTAGGCATTAGGGTTATTAGTGAGGTTAAGGTTAGGCATTAGGGTTATCAGTGTGGTTATTTAGGCATTAGGGTTATGGTGAGGTTAAGGTTAGGCATTAGGGTTATCAGTGAGGTTAAGGGTTAGGCATTAGGGTTATCAGTGTGGTTAGGGTTATCAGTGGGTTATTAGTGTGGCATTAGGGTTATCAGTGTGGTTAGGCATTAGGGTTATCAGTGTGGTTAAGGTTTGGCATTAGGGTTATCAGTGTGGTTAGGCATTAGGGTTATTAGTGTGGTTAAGTTAGGCATTAGGGTTATCAGTGTGGTTAGGTTAGGCATTAGGGTTATCAGTGTGGTGGTTAGGCATTAGGGTTATCAGTGTGGTTAAGGTTAGGCATTAGGGTTATCAGTGTGGTTAGGCATTAGGGTTATTAGTGTGTTAAGGGGCATAGGGTTATTAGTGTGGTTAAGGTTAGGCATTAGGGTTATTAGTGTGGTTAAGGTTAGGCATTAGGGTTATTAGCAGTGTGGTTAAGGTTAGGCATTAGGGTTATCAGTGTGGTTAGGCATTAGGGTTATTATTGGTTAAGGTTAGGCATTAGGTTATTAGTGTGGTTAAGGATAGGGTTATTAGTGTGTTAAGGTTAGGCATTAGGGTTATTAGTTTGGTTAGGCATTAGGGTTATTAGTGTGGTTAGGTTAGGCATTAGGGTTATTAGTGTGGTTAAGGTTAGGCATTAGGGTTATCAGTGTGGTTAGGCATTAGGGTTATTAGTGTGGTTAGGTTAGGCATTAGGGTTATTAGTGTGGTTAAGGTTAGGCATTAGGGTTATCAGTGTGGTTAAGGTTAGGCATTAGGGTTATTAGTGTGGTTAGGGTTAGGCATTAGGGTTATTAGTGAGGTTAAGGTTAGGCATTAGGGTTATTAGTGTGGTTAAGGATAGGGTTATTAGTGAGGTTAAGGTTAGGCATTAGGGTTATTAGTGTGGTTAAGGTTAGGCATTAGGGTTATTAGTGAGGTTAAGATTAGGCATTAGGGTTATTAGTGAGGTTAAGGTTGGGCATTAGGGTTATTAGTGTGGTTAGGGTTAGGCATTAGGGTTATCAGTGTGGTTAGGCATTAGGGTTATTAGGGGTTAGGCATTAGGGTTATTAGTGTGGTTAAGGTTAGGCATTAGGGTTATTAGTGAGGTTAAGGTTAGGCATTAGGGTTATCAGTGTGGTTAGGCATTAGGGTTATTAGTGTGGTTAGGTTAGGCATTAGGGTTATTAGTGAGGTTAAGGTTAGGCATTAGGGTTATCAGTGTGGTTAAGGTTAGGCATTAGGGTTATTAGTGAGGTTAAGGTTAGGCATTAGGGTTATCAGTGAGGTTAAGGTTAGGCATTAGGGTTATCAGTGAGGTTAAGGTTAGGCATTAGGGTTATCAGTGAGGTTAAGCTTAGGCATTAGGGTTATCAGTGTGGTTAGGCATTAGGGTTATTAGTGTGGTTAAGGTTAGGCATTAAGGTTATCAGTGTGGTTAAGGATAGGGGTATTGGTGTGGTTAGGCATTAGGGTTATCAGTGTGGTTAAGGATAGGGTTATTAGTGTGGTTAGGGTTAGGCATTAGGGTTATTAGTGAGGTTAAGGTTAGGCATTAGGGTTATCAGTGAGGTTAAGGTTAGGCATTAGGGTTATTAGTGTGGTTAAGGTTAGGCATTAGGGTTATTAGTGAGGTTAAGGTTAGGCATTAGGGTTATCAGTGTGGTTAAGGTTAGGCATTAGGGTTATTAGTGTGGTTAAGGTTAGGCATTAGGGTTATTAGTGAGGTTAAGGTTAGGCATTAGGGTTGCATTAGTGAGTTAAGGTTAGGCATTAGGGTTATCAGTGTGGTTAAGGTTAGGCATTAGGGTTATTGGTGAGGTTAGGTTAGGCATTAGGGTTATCAGTGTGGTTAAGGTTAGGCATTAGGGTTATCAGTGTGGTTAGGGTTATCAGTGTGGTTAGGGTTAGGCATTAGGGTTATCAGTGTGGTTAGGCATTAGGGTTATCAGTGTGGTTAAGGTTTGGCATTAGGGTTATCAGTGTGGTTGGTTAGGCATTAGGGTTATTAGTGGGTTAAGGTTAGGCATTAGGGTTAGCAGTGTGGTTAAGGTTAGGCATTAGGGTTATCAGTGTGGTTAGGCATTAGGGTTATCAGTGTGGTTAAGGTTAGGCATTAGGGTTATCAGTGTGGTTAGGCATTAGGGTTATTAGTGTGGTTAAGGGTAGGGTTATTAGTGTGGTTAAGGTTAGGCATTAGGGTTATTAGTGTGGTTAAGGTTAGGCATTAGGGTTATTAGTGTGGTTAAGGTTAGGCATTAGGGTTATCAGTGTGGTTAGGCATTAGGGTTATTAGTGTGGTTAAGGATAGGGTTATTAGTGTGGTTAAGGTTAGGCATTAGGGTTATTAGTTTGGTTAGGCATTAGGGTTATTAGTGTGGTTAAGGTTAGGCATTAGGGTTATTAGTGTGGTTAAGGTTAGGCATTAGGGTTATCAGTGTGGTTAGGCATTAGGGTTATTAGTGTGGTTAAGGTTAGGCATTAGGGTTATTAGTGTGGTTAAGGTTAGGCATTAGGGTTATCAGTGTGGTTAAGGTTAGGCATTAGGGTTATTAGTGTGGTTAGGGTTAGGCATTAGGGTTATTAGTGAGTTAAGGTTAGGCATTAGGGTTATTAGTGTGGTTAAGGATAGGGTTATTAGTGAGGTTAAGGTTAGGCATTAGGGTTATTAGTGTGGTTAGGTTAGGCATTAGGGTTATTAGTGAGGTTAAGATTAGGCATTAGGGTTATTAGTGAGGTTAAGGTTGGGCATTAGGGTTATTAGTGTGGTTAGGGTTAGGCATTCGGGTTATTAGTGAGGTTAAGGTTAGGCATTAGGGTTATTAGTGTGGTTAAGGTTAGGCATTAGGGTTATTAGTGTTTAAGGTTAGGCATTAGGGTTATTAGTGTAGTTAAGGTTAGGCATTAGGGTTATCAGTGTGGTTAAGGTTAGGCATTAGGGTTATTAGTGTGGTTAAGGTTAGGCATTAGGGTTATTAGTGTGGTTAAGGTTAGTGGGTTAGGCATTAGGGTTAGCAGTGTGGTTAAGGTTAGGCATTAGGGTTAGCAGTGGTTAAGTTAAGGTTAGGCATTAGGGTTATTAGTGTGGTTAAGGTTAGGCATTAGGGTTATTAGTGTGGTTAAGGTTAGGCATTAGGGTTATTAGTGTGGTTAGGCATTAGGGTTATTAGTGTGGTTAGGCATTAGGGTTATTAGTGTGGTTAAGGTTAGGCATTAGGGTTATTAGTGAGGTTAAGGTTAGGCATTAGGGTTATTAGTGTGGTTAAGGTTAGGCATTAGGGTTATTAGTGTGGTTAGGGTTAGGCATTAGGGTTATTAGTGAGGTTAAGGTTAGGCATTAGGGTTATTAGTGTGGTTAAGGTTAGGCATTAGGGTTAGGCATTAGGGTTATTAGTGTGGTTAAGGTTAGGCATTAGGGTTATTAGTGTGGTTAAGGATAGGGTTATTAGTGTGGTTAAGGTTAGGCATTAGGGTTATTAGTGTGGTTAGGCATTAGGGTTATTAGTGTGGTTAAGGTTAGGCATTAGGGTTATTAGTGTGGTTAAGGTTAGGCATTAGGGTTATTAGTGTGGTTAAGGTTAGGCATTAGGGTTATCAGTGTGGTTAGGCATTAGGGTTATTAGTGTGGTTAAGGTTAGCCATTAGGGTTATTAGTGTGGTTAGGTTAGGCATTAGGGTTATCAGTGTGGTTAAGGTTAGGCATTAGGGTTATTAGTGTGGTTAGGGTTAGGCATTAGGGTTATTAGTGAGGTTAAGGTTAGGCATTAGGGTTATTAGTGTGGTTAAGGATAGGGTTATTAGTGAGGTTAGGTTAGGCATTAGGGTTATTAGTGTGGTTAAGGTTAGGCATTAGGGTTATTAGTGAGGTTAAGATTAGGCATTAGGGTTATTAGTGAGGTTAGGTTAGGCATTAGGGTTATTAGTGTGGTTAGGGTTAGGCATTAGGGTTATTAGTGAGGTTAAGGTTAGGCATTAGGGTTATTAGTGTGGTTAGGTTAGGCATTAGGGTTATTGTGGTGGTTAAGGTTAGGCATTAGGGTTAGCAGTGTAGTTAGGTTAGGCATTAGGGTTATCAGTGTGGTTAAGGTTAGGCATTAGGGTTATTAGTGTGGTTAAGGTTAGGCATTAGGGTTATTAGTGTGGTTAGGCATTAGGGTTATTAGTGTGGTTAGGCATTAGGGTTATTAGTGTGGTTAAGGTTAGGCATTAGGGTTATTAGTGAGGTTAAGGTTAGGCATTAGGGTTATTAGTGTGGTTAAGGTTAGGCATTAGGGTTATTAGTGTGGTTAGGTTAGGCATTAGGGTTATTGTGAGGTTAAGGTTAGGCATTAGGGTTATTAGTGTGGTTTAAGGTTAGGCATTAGGGTTATTAGTGTGGTTAGGGTTAGGCATTAGGGTTATTAGTGAGGTTAAGGTTAGGGTTAGGGTTATTAGTGAGGTTAGGTTAGGCATTAGGGTTATTAGTGTGGTTAGGCATTCGGGTTATTAGTGTTAGGATTAGGGTTATTAGTGTGGTTAAGGTTAGGCATTAGGGTTAGCAGTGTGGTTAAGGTTAGGGTTGGGCATTAGGGTTAGCAGTGTGGTTAAGGTTAGGCATTAGGGTTAGCAGTGTGGTTAAGGTTAGGCATTAGGGTTAGCAGTGTGGTTAAGGTTAGGCATTAGGGTTATCAGTGTGGTTAGGTTAGGCATTAGGGTTAGCAGTGTGGTTAAGGTTAGGCATTAGGGTTATTAGTGTGGTTAAGGTTAGGCATTAGGGTTATTAGTGTGGTTAGGGTTAGGCGTTAGGGTTATTAGTGAGGTTAAGGTTAGGCATTAGGGTTATTAGTGTGGTTAAGGATAGGGTTATTAGTGAGGTTAAGGTTAGGCATTAGGGTTATTAGTGTGGTTAAGGTTAGGCATTAGGGTTATTAGTGAGGTTAAGATTAGGCATTAGGGTTATTATTGAGGTTAAGATTAGGCATTAGGGTTATTAGTGTGGTTAAGGTTAGGCATTAGGGTTATCAGTGAGGTTAAGCTTAGGCATTAGGGTTATCAGTGTGGTTAGGCATTAGGGTTATTAGTGTGGTTAAGGTTAGGCATTAAGGTTATCAGTGTGGTTAAGGATAGGGGTATTGGTGTGGTTAGGCATTAGGGTTATCAGTGTGGTTAAGGATAGGGTTATTAGTGTGGTTAGGGTTAGGCATTAGGGTTATTAGTGAGGTTAAGGTTAGGCATTAGGGTTATCAGTGAGGTTAAGGTTAGGCATTAGGGTTATTAGTGTGGTTAAGGTTAGGCATTAGGGTTATTAGTGAGGTTAAGGTTAGGCATTAGGGTTATCAGTGTGGTTAAGATTAGGCATTAGGGTTATTAGTGTGGTTAAGGTTAGGCATTAGGGTTAGCAGTGAGGTTAAGGTTAGGGTTAGGCATTAGGGTTAGCAGAGGTTAAGGTTAGGCATTAGGGTTATCAGTGTGGTTAAGGTTAGGCATTAGGGTTATTGGTGAGGTTAAGGTTAGGCATTAGGGTTAGCAGTGTGGTTAAGGTTAGGCATTAGGGTTAGCAGTGTGGTTAGGGTTATCAGTGTGGTTAGGTTAGGCATTAGGGTTATCAGTGGGTTAGGCATTAGGGTTATCAGTGTGGTTAAGGTTTGGCATTAGGGTTAGCAGTGTGGTTAGGCATTAGGGTTATTAGTGTGGTTAAGGTTAGGCATTAGGGTTATCAGTGTGGTTAAGGTTAGGCATTAGGGTTATCAGTGTGGTTAGGCATTAGGGTTATCAGTGTGGTTAAGGTTAGGCATTAGGGTTATCAGTGTGGTTAGGCATTAGGGTTATTAGGGGTTAGGGTAGGGTTATTAGTGTGGTTAAGGTTAGGCATTAGGGTTATTAGTGTGGTTAGGTTAGGCATTAGGGTTAGTGTGGTTAAGGTTAGGCATTAGGGTTATCAGTGGGTTAGGCATTAGGGTTATTAGTGTGGTTAAGGTTAGGCATTAGGGTTATTAGTGTGGTTAAGGATAGGGTTAGTAGTGGGCATTAGGGTTAGGCATTAGGGTTATTAGTTTGGTTAGGCATTAGGGTTAGCAGTGTGGTTAAGGTTAGGCATTAGGGTTATTAGTGTGGTTAAGGTTAGGCATTAGGGTTATCGTGTGGTTAGGTTAGGCATTAGGGTTATTAGTGTGGTTAAGGTTAGGCATTAGGGTTATTAGTGTGGTTAAGGTTAGGCATTAGGGTTATCAGTGTGGTTAAGGTTAGGCATTAGGGTTATTAGTGTGGTTAGGGTTAGGCATTAGGGTTATTAGTGAGGTTAAGGTTAGGCATTAGGGTTATTAGTGTGGTTAAGGATAGGGTTATTAGTGAGGTTAAGGTTAGGCATTAGGGTTATTAGTGTGGTTAAGGTTAGGCATTAGGGTTATTAGTGTGGTTAAGATTAGGCATTAGGGTTAGCAGTGAGGTTAAGGTTGGGCATTAGGGTTATTAGTGTGGTTAGGGTTAGGCATTAGGGTTATTAGTGTGGTTAAGGTTAGGCATTAGGGTTAGCAGTGTGGTTAGGTTAGGCATTAGGGTTATTAGTGTGGTTAAGGTTAGGCATTAGGGTTATTAGTGTAGTTAAGGTTAGGCATTAGGGTTAGCAGTGTGGTTAAGGTTAGGCATTAGGGTTATTAGTGTGGTTAAGGTTAGGCATTAGGGTTATTAGTGTGGTTAGGGTTAGGCATTAGGGTTAGCATTGGGTTATTAGTGTGGTTAAGGTTAGGCATTAGGGTTATTAGTGAGGTTAAGGTTAGGCATTAGGGTTATTAGTGTGGTTAAGGTTAGGCATTAGGGTTAGCAGTGTGGTTAAGGTTAGGCATTAGGGTTAGCAGTGTGGTTAGGCATTAGGGTTAGTGTGGTTAGGCATTAGGGTTAGCAGTGTGGTTAAGGTTAGGCATTAGGGTTAGCAGTGTGGTTAGTTAGGGTTAGGCATTAGGGTTAGCAGTGTGGTTAAGGTTAGGCATTAGGGTTATTAGTGTGGTTAGGGTTAGGCATTAGGGTTATTAGTGAGGTTAGGTTAGGCATTAGGGTTATTAGTGTGGTTAGGTTAGGCATTAGGGTTAGGCATTAGGGTTATTAGTGTGTTAAGGTTAGGCATTAGGGTTATTAGTGTGGTTAAGGATAGGGTTATTAGTGCATGGTTAGGTTAGGCATTAGGGTTATTGTGTTAGGTTAGGCATTAGGGTTATTAGTGTGGTTAAGGTTAGGCATTAGGGTTATTAGTGTGGTTAAGGTTAGGCATTAGGGTTATTAGTGTGGTTAAGGTTAGGCATTAGGGTTATCAGTGTGGTTAGGCATTAGGGTTATTAGTGTGGTTAAGGTTAGGCATTAGGGTTATTAGTGTGGTTAAGGTTAGGCATTAGGGTTATCAGTGTGGTTAAGGTTAGGCATTAGGGTTAGCAGTGTGGTTAGGGTTAGGCATTAGGGTTAGCAGTGAGGTTAAGGTTAGGCATTAGGCATTAGTGGTTAGGATAGGGTTATTAGTGAGGTTAGGTTAGGCATTAGGGTTATTAGTGTGGTTAAGGTTAGGGTTAGGGGTTATTAGTGAGGTTAAGATTAGGCATTAGGGTTAGCAGTGAGGTTAAGGTTAGGCATTAGGGTTAGCAGTGTGGTTAGGGTTAGGCATTAGGGTTATTAGTGAGGTTAAGGTTAGGCATTAGGGTTAGCAGTGTGGTTAAGGTTAGGCATTAGGGTTATTAGTGTGGTTAAGGTTAGGCATTAGGGTTAGGTGTAGTTAGGGTTAGGCATTAGGGTTATCAGTGTGGTTAAGGTTAGGCATTAGGGTTATTAGTGTGGTTAAGGTTAGGGTTAGGGTTATTAGTGGTTAGGCATTAGGGTTATTAGTGGGTTAGGCATTAGGGTTATTAGTGTGGTTAAGGTTAGGCATTAGGGTTATTAGTGTGGTTAAGGTTAGGCATTAGGGTTATTAGTGTGGTTAAGGTTAGGCATTAGGGTTATTAGTGTGGTTAAGGTTAGGCATTAGGCATTAGTGAGGTTAGGTTAGGCATTAGGGTTATTAGTGTGGTTAAGGTTAGGCATTAGGGTTAGCAGTGTGGTTAGGGTTAGGCATTAGGGTTAGCAGTGAGGTTAAGGTTAGGGTTAGGCATTAGTGGGTTAGCATTAGGGTTATTAGTGTGGTTAGGCATTAGGGTTATTAGTGTGGTTAAGGTTAGGGTTATTAGTGTGGTTAAGGTTAGGCATTAGGGTTATTAGTGTGGTTAGGTTAGGCATTAGGGTTAGTGTGTGGTTAAGGTTAGGCATTAGGGTTATTAGTGTGGTTAAGGTTAGGCATTAGGGTTATTAGTGTGGTTAAGGTTAGGCATTAGGGTTAGCAGTGTGGTTAGGGTTAGGCATTAGGGTTAGCAGTGTGGTTAAGGTTAGGCATTAGGGTTAGGGTGTGGTTAAGGTTAGGCATTAGGGTTAGGGTTAGTGTGGTTAGGTTAGGCATTAGGGTTAGCAGGTTAGGCATTAGGTTATTAGTTAGGTTAAGGATAGGGTTAGCAGTGAGGTTAAGGTTAGGCATTAGGGTTAGCAGTGTGGTTAAGGTTAGGCATTAGGGTTATTAGTGAGGTTAAGATTAGGCATTAGGTTGTGGTTAAGGTTAAGATTAGGCATTAGGGTTATTAGTGTGGTTAAGGTTAGGCATTAGGGTTATTAGTGTGGTTAGGTTAGGCATTAGGGTTATCAGTGTGGTTAGGGTTAGGCATTAGGGTTATTAGTGTGGTTAGGTTAGGCATTAGGGTTATTAGTGAGGTTAAGATTAGGCATTAGGGTTATTATTGAGGTTAAGATTAGGCATTAGGGTTATTAGTGTGGTTAAGGTTAGGCATTAGGGTTATTAGTGTGGTTAAGGTTAGGCATTAGGGTTATTAGTGGTTAAGGTTAGGCATTAGGTTATCAGTGGGTTAGGTTAGGCATTAGGGTTATTAGTGAGGTTAAGATTAGGCATTAGGGTTATTATTGAGGTTAAGGTTAGGCATTAGGGTTATTAGTGTGGTTAAGGTTAGGCATTAGGGTTATCAGTGTGGTTAAGGTTAGGCATTAGGGTTATCAGTGTGGTTAAGGTTAGGCATTAGGGTTATCATTGTGGTTAAGGTTAGGCATTAGGGTTATTAGTGTGGTTAAGGTTAGGCATTAGGGTTATTAGTGTGGTTAGGCATTAGGGTTATTAGTGTGGTTAGGCATTAGGGTTATTAGTGTGGTTAAGGTTAGGCATTAGGGTTATTAGTGAGGTTAAGGTTAGGCATTAGGGTTATTAGTGTGGTTAAGGTTAGGCATTAGGGTTATTAGTGTGGTTAAGGTTAGGCATTAGGGTTATTAGTGTGGTTAGGCATTAGGGTTATTAGTGTGGTTAGGCATTAGGGTTATTAGTGTGGTTAAGGTTAGGCATTAGGGTTATTAGTGAGGTTAAGGTTAGGCATTAGGGTTATTAGTGTGGTTAAGGTTAGGCATTAGGGTTATTAGTGTGGTTAAGGTTAGGCATTAGGGTTATCAGTGTGGTTAAGGTTAGGCATTAGGGTTATTAGTGTGGTTAAGGTTAGGCATTAGAGTTATCAGTGTGGTTAGGCATTAGGGTTATTAGTGTGGTTAGGCATTAGGGTTATTAGTGTGGTTAAGGTTAGGCATTAGGGTTATTAGTGAGGTTAAGGTTAGGCATTAGGGTTATCAGTGTGGTTAGGCATTAGGGTTATTAGTGTGGTTAAGGTTAGGCATTAGGGTTATTAGTGAGGTTAAGCATTAGGGTTATCAGTGTGGTTAAGGTTAGGCATTAGGGTTATTAGTGAGGTTAAGGTTAGGCATTAGGGTTATCAGTGTGGTTAAGGTTAGGCATTAGGGTTATTAGTGTGGTTAAGGTTAGGCATTAGGGTTATCAGTGTGGTTAAGGTTAGGCATTAGGGTTATTAGTGTGGTTAAGGTTAGGCATTAGGGTTATTAGTGAGGTTAAGGTTAGGCATTAGGGTTATTAGTGAGGTTAAGGTTAGGCATTAGGGTTATTAGTGAGGTTAAGGTTAGGCATTAGGGTTATCAGTGAGGTTAAGGTTAGGCATTAGGGTTATCAGTGAGGTTAAGCTTAGGCATTAGGGTTATCAGTGAGGTTAAGCTTAGGCATTAGGGTTATCAGTGTGGTTAGGCATTAGGGTTATTAGTGTGGTTAAGGTTAGGCATTAAGTTTATCAGTGTGGTTAAGGATAGGGGTATTAGTGTGGTTAGGCATTAGGGTTATCAGTGTGGTTAAGGATAGGGTTATTAGTGTGGTTAGGGTTAGGCATTAGGGTTATTAGTGAGGTTAAGGTTAGGCATTAGGGTTATCAGTGAGGTTAAGGTTAGGCATTAGGGTTATTAGTGTGGTTAAGGTTAGGCATTAGGGTTATTAGTGAGGTTAAGGTTAGGCATTAGGGTTATCAGTGTGGTTAAGGTTAGGCATTAGGTTATTAGTGTGGTTAAGGTTAGGCATTAGGGTTATTAGTGAGGTTAAGGTTAGGCATTAGGGTTATTAGTGAGGTTAAGGTTAGGCATTAGGGTTATCAGTGTGGTTAAGTTTAGGCATTAGGGTTATTGGTGAGGTTAAGGTTAGGCATTAGGGTTATCAGTGTGGTTAAGGTTAGGCATTAGGGTTATCAGTGTGGTTAGGGTTATCAGTGTGGTTAAGGTTAGGCATTAGGGTTATCAGTGTGGTTAGGCATTAGGGTTATCAGTGTGGTTAAGGTTTGGCATTAGCGTTATCAGTGTGGTTAGGCATTAGGGTTATTAGTGTGGTTAAGGTTAGGCATTAGGGTTATCAGTGTGGTTAAGGTTAGGGTTAGGGTTATTAGTGAGGTTAAGGTTAGGCATTAGGGTTATTAGTGTGGTTAAGGGTAGGCATTAGGGTTATCAGTGTGGTTAGGCATTAGGGTTATCAGTGTGGTTAAGGTTAGGCATTAGGGTTATCAGTGTGGTTAGGCATTAGGGTTATTAGTGTGGTTAAGGTTAGGCATTAGGGTTATCAGTGTGGTTAGGCATTAGGGTTATCAGTGTGGTTAAGGTTAGGCATTAGGGTTATCAGTGTGGTTAGGCATTAGGGTTATTAGTGTGGTTAAGGTTAGGCATTAGGGTTATCAGTGTGGTTAAGGTTAGGGTTAGGGTTATTAGTGTGGTTAAGGTTAGGCATTAGGGTTATCAGTGTGTTAAGGTTAGGGTTAGGGTTATCAGTGTGGTTAGGTTAGGCATTAGGGTTATCAGTGTGGTTAAGGTTAGGCATTAGGGTTATCAGTGTGGTTAAGGTTAGGCATTAGGGTTATCAGTGTGGTTAAGGTTAGGCATTAGGGTTATCAGTGTGGTTAAGGTTAGGCATTAGGGTTATCAGTGTGGTTAAGGTTAGGCATTAGGGTTATCAGTGTGGTTAAGGTTAGGCATTAGGGTTATCAGTGTGGTTAAGGTTAGGCATTAGGGTTATCAGTGTGGTTAAGGTTAGGCATTAGGGTTATCAGTGTGGTTAAGGTTAGGCATTAGGGTTATCAGTGTGGTTAAGGTTAGGGTTAGGGTTATCAGTGTGGTTAGGGTTAGGGTTATCCGTGTGGTTAAGGTTAGGGTTAGGGTTATCAGTGTGGTTAAGGTTAGGTTAGGGTTAGGGTTAGGGTTAGGGTTAGTGTGGTTAAGATTAGGGTTATCAGTGTGGTTAGCGTTATCAGTGTGGTTAGCGTTATCAGTGTGGTTAGGGTTAGGGTTATCAGTGTGGTTAGGGTTATCAGTGTGGTTAGGGTTAGGGTTATCAGTGTGGTTAGGGTTAGGGTTATCAGTGTGGTTAGGGTTATCAGTGTGGTTAAGGTTAGGGTTAGGGTTATCAATGTGGTTAGGGCTAGGTTATCAGTGTGGTTAGGGTTAGTGTTATCAGTGTGGTTAGGGTTAGGGTTATCAGTGTGGTTAAGGTTGGGGTTAGGCTAATGTTAGCAGTGTTTGTTAAGGTTAGGGTTAGGCTAATGTTATCAGTGTGGTTAAGGTTGGGGTTAGGTTAATGTTAGCAGTGTGGTTAAGGTTAGGGTTAGGCTATTGTTAGCAGTGTGGTTAAGGTTAGGTTAGGCTAATGTTAGCAGTGTAATTAGGGTTAGGCAATGTTAGCAGTTGGTTAAGGTTAGGGTTAGGCTAATGTTAGCAGTGTGGTTAAGGTTAGGGTTAGGCTAATGTTAGC
>NC_056446.1:45252928-45259716 GCF_018296145.1 Oncorhynchus tshawytscha | reverse complement strand
AGGGTTATCAGTGTGGTTAAGTTTAGGGCATTAGGGTTATTAGGCATTAGGGTTATCAGTTAGGTTAGGCATTAGGTTATCAGTGGTTAAGGTTAGGCATTAGGGTTATCAGTGTGGTTAAGGTTAGGCATTAGGGTTATCAGTGTGGTTAAGGTTAGGCATTAGGGTTATCAGTGTGTTGGTTAGGCATTAGGGTTATCAGTGTGGTTAAGGTTTGGCATTAGGGTTATCAGTGAGGTTAAGGTTAGGCATTAGGGTTATTAGTGTGGTTAAGGTTAGGCATTAGGGTTATCAGTGTGGTTAAGGTTAGGCATTAGGGTTATCAGTGTGGTTAGGTTAGGGCAGCATTAGGGGTTAGTGTGGTTGGGCCAGTGTGGTTAGGCATTAGGGTTATCAGTGTGGTTAGGCATTAGGGTTAGTCAGTGTGGTTAGGCATTAGGGTTATTAGTGTGGTTAAGGTTAGGCATTAGGGTTATCAGTGTGGTTAGGCATTAGGGTAGTGTGGTTAAGGTTGGTTAGTGTGGTTAAGGCATTAGGGTTATCAGGTTAGGCATTAGGGTTATTAGTGGGTTAGGTTAGGCATTAGGGTTGGTTAGGCATTAGGGTTATCAGTGTGGTTAAGGTTAGGCATTAGGGTTATCAGTGTGGTTAGGCATTAGGGTTATCAGTGTGGTTAAGGTTAGGCATTAGGGTTATCAGTGTGGTTAGGCATTAGGGTTATCAGTGTGGTTAAGGTTAGGCATTAGGGTTATCAGTGTGGTTGGTTAGGCATTAGGGTTATTAGTGTGGTTAAGGTTAGGCATTAGGGTTATCAGTGTTGGTTAGGCAAGGGTTTCAGTGTGGTTAGGGTTATCAGTGTGGTTAAGGTTAGGCATTAGGGTTATCAGTGTGGTTAGGTAGGGTTATTAGTGTGGTTAGGCATTAGGGTTATCAGTGTGGTTAGGTTAGGCATTAGGGTTATCAGTGTGGTTAAGGTTAGGCATTAGGGTTATCAGTGTTGGTTAAGTGTGGGTTAGGCATTAGGGTTATCAGTGTGGTTAGGCATTAGGGTTAGTGTGGTTAGTTAGGCATTAGGGTTATCAGTGTGGTTAGGCATTAGGGTTATCAGTGTGGTTAAGGTTAGGTTAGGGTTATCAGTGTGGTTAGGCATTAGGGGTTAGTGAGGTTAAGGTTAGGCATTAGGGTTATCAGTGTGGTTAGGTTAGGCAGGTTAGGTTAGGTTATCAGGGTTAGGGTTATCAGTGTGGTTAAGGTTAGGCATTAGGGTTCAGTGTGGTTCAGTGTGGTTAAGGTTAGGCATTAGGGTTATCAGTGTGGTTAGGCATTAGGTTTAGTGTGGTTAAGGTTAGGGGTTATCAGTGTGGTTAAGTGGTTAGGCATTAGGGTTATCAGTGTGGTTAAGGCATTAGGGTTTAGTGGTTAGTGGCATTGGGCATTAGGGTTATCAGTGTGGGGTTATCAGTGTGGTTAAGGTTAGGCATTAGGGTTATCAGTGTGGTTAAGGTTAGGCATTAGGGTTATCAGTGTGGTTAAGGTTAGGCATTAGGGTTATCAGTGTGGTTAAGGTTAGGCATTAGGGTTATCAGTGTGGTTAAGGTTAGGCATTAGGGTTATCAGTGTGGTTAAGGTTAGGCATTAGGGTTATCAGTGTGGTTAAGGTTAGGCATTAGGGTTATCAGTGTGGTTAAGGTTAGGGGTTAGGGTTATCAGTGTGGTTAAGGTTAGGCATTAGGGTTATCAGTGTGGTTAGGGTTAGGGTTATCAGTGTGGTTAAGGTTAGGGTTAGGGTTATCAGTGTGGTTAGGGTTAGGTTAGGTTAGGGTTATCAGTGGTTAGGGTTAGGGTTAGGGTTAGGTTAGGTTAGGGTTATCAGTGTGGTTAAGATTAGGGTTATCAGTGTGGTTAGCGTTATCAGTGTGGTTAGCGTTATCAGTGTGGTTAGGGTTAGGGTTATCAGTGTGGTTAGGGTTATCAGTGTGGTTAGGGTTAGGGTTATCAGTGTGGTTAGGGTTAGTGGGGGTTATCAGTGTGGTTAGGGTTATCAGTGTGGTTAAGGTTAGGGTTAGGGTTATCAATGTGGTTAGGGTTAGGGTTATCAGTGTGGTTAGGGTTAGTGTTATCAGTGTGGTTAGGGTTAGGGTTATCAGTGTGGTTAAGGTTGGGGTTAGGCTAATGTTAGCAGTGTTTGTTAAGGTTAGGGTTAGGCTAATGTTATCAGTGTGGTTAAGGTTGGGGTTAGGTTAATGTTAGCAGTGTGGTTAAGGTTAGGGTTAGGCTATTGTTAGCAGTGTGGTTAAGGTTGGGGTTAGGCTAATGTTAGCAGTGTTTGTTAAGGTTAGGTTAGGCTAATGTTATCAGTGTGGTTAAGGTTGGGGTTAGGCTAATGTTAGCAGTGTGGTTAAGGTTAGGGTTAGGCTAATGTTAGCAGTGTGGTTAAGGTTAGGGTTAGGCTAATGTTAGCAGTGTGGTTAAGGTTATGGTTAGGCTAATGTTAGCAGTGTGGTTAAGGTTAGGGTTAGGCTAATGTTAGCAGTGTGGTTAAGGTTAGGGTTCAAATCAGACTTTAAGAAGAGTATGTGGAAATTGCTCGGGTTTATGACTTTGTGGTTGTGGTAACTAGTGATGACCCATCACTTGGCAACCTTGCCATGGAGCAAATTAAAATAGAGATTGCTCATTTTCGACCATTCCATTGACCCTAAAGAGAATTCTCTACCAACCTGGGGCACAGGGCCATGCAAAATGAACTCGTCCATCTCTTCACTATACACTCCAAACCATTCAATAGCTAGGCAATCCATATTACCGAACAGTTCAATAGCTAGGCTATCCATATAACAAACTGTTCAACAATTAGGCTATCCATATTACCAAACCATTCAATAGCTAGGCTATCCATATTACCAAACAGTTCAATAGTTAGGCAATCCATATTACCGAACAGTTCAATAGCTAGGCTATCCATATAACAAACTGTTCAACAATTAGGCTATCCATATTACCAAACCATTCAATAGCTAGGCTATCCATATTACCAAACAGTTCAATAGTTAGGCAATCCATATTAACGAACCGTTCAATAGCTAGGCTCGGGGTTCCCGACTGGGGCAGCGGTCTAAGGCATCACAGTGCTAGAGGCGTCACTACAGACCCTGATTCGACCCTAGTCTGTATCACAACCGTGATCAGGAGTACCATAGGCACAATTGGCCCAGCGACGTACTGTTTAGGGTTTGGCCAGGTTATGCGGTCATTGTAAATAAAGACACTGTAGAAACACTGCTAAGGCAGGTCTGAATGAATCCCAGCCTCAGTTGACTACACAATGTTTAGGTTTTTCTACTTTGGGATGTTTTTATACTGGAAATGACTTCAGTGGTTAAACATTGATAATATCAGGAATGAAGCTTAACCCCAACATTTTGCCTAATATTAACCCCAAAATTCTGTCTAAATTAACCCAAACATTCTGTCTAAATTAACCCCAACGTTCTGTCTACATGAACCCCTAACCTTCTGTCTAAATTAACCCCAAAATTCTGTCTAAATTCACCCCAACATTCTGCCTAAATTCACCCCAACGTTCTGTCTAAATTAACCCCAACATTCTGCCTAAATTCACCCCAAAATTCTGTCTAAATTCACCCCAAAATTCTTTCTAAATTAACGCCAACATTCTGTCCAAATTAACCCCAACATTCTGTCTAAATGAACCCCTAACGTTCTATCTAAATTTACCCCTAACGTTCTGTCTAAATTAACCCCAACATTCTGTCTAAATTCACCCCAACGTTCTGTCTAAATTCACCCCAACGTTCTGTCTAAATTCACCCCAACGTTCTATCTAAATTTACCCCTAACGTTCTGTCTAAATTAACCCAAACATTCTGTCTAAATTCCCCCAACGTTCTGTCTAAATTTACCCTAACGTTCTGTCTAAATTAACCCAAACATTCTGTCTAAATTCCCCCAACGTTCTATCTAAATTTACCCCTAACGTTCTGTCTAAATGAACCCCTATCTTTCTGTCTAAATTCACCCCAACGTTCTGTCTAAATTCACCCCAACGTTCTGTCTAAATTAACCCCTAACATTCTGTCTAAATTAACCCCTGACATTCTGTTGAAATTAACCCCAAAATTCTGCCTAAATTAACCTCAAGATTCTGCTAAATTAACCCCTAAATTTCTGTCTAAATTAACCCCAAAATTCTGTCTAAATTCACCCCAAAATTCTGTCTAAATTCACCCCAAAATTCTCTCTAAATTAACCCCAACATTCTGTCTAAATTAACCCCAAAATTCTGTCTAAATTCACCCCAAAATTCTCTCTAAATTAACCCCAACATTCTGTCTAAATTAACCCCAAAATTCTGTCTAAATTCACCCCAAAATTCTCTCTAAATTAACCCCTGACATTCTGTCCAAATTAACCCCAACATTCTGTCTAAATTAACCCTAACTTCCTGTCTAAATTAACCCCTAACATTCTGTCGAAATTAACCCTGACATTCTGTCGAAATTCCCCCAACGTTCTATCTAAATTTACCCCTAACGTTCTGTCTAAATGAACCCTATCTTTCTGTCTAAATTCACCCCAACGTTCTGTCTAAATTCACCCCAACGTTCTGTCTAAATTAACCCCTATCTTTCTGTCTAAATTCACCCCAACGTTCTGTCTAAATTAACCCCAATATTCTGTCTAAATGAACCCCTAACGTTCTATCTAAATTTACCCCTAACTTTCTGTCTAAATGAACCCCAACATTCTGTCTAAATTCACCCCAACGTTCTGTCTAAATTCACCCCAACGTTCTATCTAAATTTACCCCTAACGTTCTGTCTAAATTAACCCAAACATTCTGTCTAAATTCCCCCAACGTTCTGTCTAAATTTACCCCTAACGTTCTGTCTAAATTAACCCAAACATTCTGTCTAAATTCCCCCCAACGTTCTATCTAAATTTACCCCTAACGTTCTGTCTAAATGAACCCCTATCTTTCTGTCTAAATTCACCCTAACGTTCTGTCTAAATTCACCCCAACGTTCTGTCTAAATTAACCCCTAACATTCTGTCTAAATTAACCCCTGACATTCTGTTGAAATTAACCCCAAAATTCTGCCTAAATTAACCTCAAGATTCTGCTAAATTAACCCCTAAATTTCTGTCTAAATTAACCCCAAAATTCTGTCTAAATTCACCCCAAAATTCTGTCTAAATTCACCCCAAAATTCTCTCTAAATTAACCCCAACATTCTGTCTAAATTAACCCCAAAATTCTGTCTAAATTCACCCCAAAATTCTCTCTAAATTAACCCCAACATTCTGTCTAAATTAACCCCAAAATTCTGTCTAAATTCACCCCAAAATTCTCTCTAAATTAACCCCTGACATTCTGTCCAAATTAACCCCAACATTCTGTCTAAATTAACCCCTAACTTCCTGTCTAAATTAACCCCTAACATTCTGTCGAAATTAACCCCTGACATTCTGTCGAAATTAACCCCTAACATTCTGTCTAAATTAACCCCAACATTCTGTCTAAATTCACCCCAACGTTCTGTCTAAATGAACCCTAATCTTTCTGTTTAAATTCAACCCAACGTTCTGTCTAAATTAACCCCAACATTCTGTCTAAATTCACCCCAAAGTTCTGTCTACATGAACCCCTAACTTTCTGTCTACATGAACCCCAAAATTCTGTATAAATTAACCCCAAAATTCTGTTCAAATACACCCCAAAATTCTGTCTAAAATCACCCCAAAATTCTCTCTAAATTAACGCCAACATTCTGTCCAAATTAACCCCAACATTCTGTCTAAATGAACCCCTAACATTCTATCTAAATTTACCCCTAACGTTCTGTCTAAATGAACCCCAACATTCTGTCTAAATTCACCCCAACGTTCTGTCTAAATGAACCCTAACTTTCTGTTTAAATTCAACCCAACGTTCTGTCTAAATGAACCCCTAAATTTCTGTCGAAATTAACCCCTGACATTCTGTCGAAATTAACCCCTGACATTCTGTCTAAATTAACCCCTAACATTCTGCCTAAATTAACCTCAAGATTCTGCTAAATTAACCCCTGACATTCTGTCTAAATTAACCCCTGACATTCTGTCTAAATTCACCCCTGACATTCTGTCTAAATTCACCCCAACGTTCTGTCTAAATTAACCCCAACATTCTGTCTAAATTCACCCCAAAGTTCTGTCTACACGAACCCCTAACTTTCTGTATAAATTAACCCCAAAATTCTGTTAAAATACACCCCAAAATTCTGTATAAATTAACCCCAAAATTCTGTTCAAATACACCCCAAAATTCTGTCTAAAATCACCCCAAAATTCTCTCTAAATTAACGCCAACATTCTGTCCAAATTAACCCCAACATTCTGTCTAAATGAACCCCTAACGTTCTATCTAAATTTACCCCTAACGTTCTGTCTAAATGAACCCCAACATTCTGTCTAAATTCACACCAACGTTCTGTATAAATTTACCCCTAACGTTCTGTCTAAATGAACCCCAACATTCTGTCTAAATTCACCCCAACGTTCTGTCTAAATTAACCTCAAGATTCTGCTAAATTAACCCCTGACATTCTGTCTAAATTAACCCCTGACATTCTGTCTAAATTAACCCCTAACATTCTGTCTAAATTAACCCCTGACATTCTGTCGAAATTAACCCCTAACATTCTGTCTAAATTAACCCCTGACATTCTGTCGAAATTAACCCCTGACATTCTGCCTAAATTCACCCCAACGTTCTGTCTAAATTA
>NC_056446.1:45245428-45247928 GCF_018296145.1 Oncorhynchus tshawytscha | reverse complement strand
TTATGAATCACCTTCTTTTGAAACACTTAGAACATCAAAGTCTCGGACAGAGTTTCTAAACATTCTGGAAAAAGAGTTTAAAATGATTCATGAAACAGTCTTATTCTCAGGGTAATAATAGTATAGTTATGCCCTCAGAAGTTTACCCACTGTCCGGCGTCAACCGATTTAAATATATCTGCCCCGTGTTAGTTTCCTATGCTGTCATCCGTGGGAAAACACATTGAGACAAAATGCCATGTTAACGTGAAAAGCACAATAGGCCACCATGGCAAAAAATAACCACTTTCATCAAGAGGGTGATGGTGTTATTGAAACGTTTCACCTATTTAAATGTTGCCAAGTTAATGGTTTTAAACGAGGCTACAGGGCTGGGCCAATCAGCACTCCATTCAGTCTTATTCTTGAGACTAACTGACAAAGTAGAAACAGTAGTGTGTGTGTGTGTGTGTGTGTGTGTGTGTGTGTGTGTGTGTGTGTGTGTGTGTGTGTGTGTGTGTGTGTGTGTGTGTGTGCATGACGTGTCTACGGAGGCAAAGTGTGCCTATTAATTCCAACAGTCATATATCCCGTCTCAGACCATGTTACAAACGTCTGTGTTAAAAAAAAAAGTTTAATTAAGAAGTTAAACGTAGGAACAATGACGTGGCATGTGAGAGCGAACTGACGTTTCCATCGGCCTCAGTTTCTACTTTCAATATTCCAATTTCAATTTCCCATTAAAATAAAATTCCCTTGACAGGATTTGCCTTTTTTGGGGGGGGTGAAATAAGAAAGTTGCATTATTTTCCAGAGAACGCATAGAGCCCCAAGTTGATTATCCCTTTTATACCACGGCTATAATCTAACACGTCGTGTTCACCACCCAACGAAGTAGCTAGCAATTATACTAGCAATTATACTAGCAATTATACTAGCAATTATACTAGCAATTATACTAGCAATTATACTAGCTACAGTAGTTGTCGTGGTAACCAAACAAACAGACCTGGTAGTTTAGTTAACCAAACCGTCAGTCCTTTTGCTTGCTATTATGAAAATCTAGTTCAACAACGCCAATAATGTTTTCAATTCAACTTCTGCTTTCAAAAGCAGCTCAAAACGTAGAACATGTCAAAACTGAAGCCATTGAATTCTACCGTGCTGATATACCGTGCATTATAAGGAAATAACGCACGTTCTAGAATGCCCTTCAAGCCAATCAGAAAGGAGTGTTCAACAATGCCATGGTATAAATGGACACCCTCTCATAAAGTCTAAATAAATGTCTAAATTTGCCAACGGTTCTCTATAGTCTGTTGCAATATAATTATTATTCAGCGTAATGCATCAAGGGGCGTAAATGTGTTGGTGCTAATGCTTTCCGTTTTGTCGTCTTCATTGATCGTGTTAATTAACTAGCAAAATTAGCGATTCAAAATGTAGACTGATTTATTTGTCAAGTTATCTTTACAATGTGAATGTGTTAAATTCTGAAAACCCTTTATTCCCGTTTGTTTTGTAAGCTGTTTTCTGTGCCTGATCGTCCTTCCTCCAGCCTGACGGTAGCCTACACTCGTAGGAAAAAAAGGTTCCTTGATAAAGAACCAAAAGGGTTTCATTGCTTGCTCCATACATGGAACCCTAACAGTTCTATATAGAACTCTTTGATCAGAACCCTAGAGGTTATTATTCACTAAACCAAAGCGGTTCCGTATTGAACCCTGCTTGGGCAATTTAGGAATTAATCCTACTACTATTAATAAATACTAATATTTTGAGGTAAGAATATAATTTAATGAACAGTTTTAAAAAAAAAAAAAATGGACAAAAGAATAGCAACGTGTTTTTAAAATTATTTATTGTCATTATGTTCTAACATATACTGAAGAAAAATGTAAATGGAAGATTCAATGATTTTACTGAGTTACGGTTCATATAAGGAAATCAGTGAATTGAAATAAATTCATTAGGCCCTAATCTATGGATTCACATGATGGGCAAGCCAGGATACAATATAGGGTTAATATATACAATACAATATACTACACTACAATATACTACACTACAATACCCTACACTACACTACAATACAATATACTACACTACAATACCCTACACTACACTACAATACAATATACTACACTACAATATACTACACTACAATACCCTACACTACACTACAATACAATATACTACACTACAATATACTACACTACAATACAATATACTACACTACAATACACTACACTACAATACAATATACTACACTACAATATACTACAACACAATACCCTACACTACAATACCTACACTACAATATACTGCACTACAATATACTACACTACACTACAATACAATATACTACACTACAATATACTACACTACAAACAATACCCTACACTACAATATACTGCACTACAATACCCCTACACTACGCTGCCACACAATATACTACACAATATATCACACTACAATATACTACACTACAATACAATATACTACACTACAATATACTACA
>NC_056446.1:45240943-45245328 GCF_018296145.1 Oncorhynchus tshawytscha | reverse complement strand
TAGGCTAATGTTAGCAGTGTGGTTAAGGTTAGGGTTAGGCTAATGTTAGCAGTGTGGTTAAGGTTAGGGTTAGGCTAATGTTAGTTAGTGTGGTTAAGGTTATGGTTAGGCTAATGTTAGCAGTGTGGTTAAGGTTAGGGTTAGGCTAATGTTAGCAGTGTGGTTAAGGTTAGGGTTCAAATCAGACTTTAAGAAGAGTATGTGGAAATTGCTCGGGTTTATGACTTTGTGGTTGTGGTAACTAGTGATGACCATCACTTGGCAACCTTGCCATGGAGCAAATTAAAATAGAGATTGCTCATTTTCTGACCATTCCATTGACCCTAAAGAGAATTCTCTACCAACCTGGGGCACAGGGCCATGCAAAATGAACTCGTCCATCTCTTCACTATACACTCCAAACCATTCAATAGCTAGGCAATCCATATTATCCGAACAGTTCAATAGCTAGGCTATCCATATAACAAACTGTTCAACAATTAGGCTATCCATATTACCAAACCATTCAATAGCTAGGCTATCCATATTACCAAACAGTTCAATAGTTAGGCAATCCATATTACCGAACAGTTCAATAGCTAGGCTATCCATATAACAAACTGTTCAACAATTAGGCTATCCATATTACCAAACCATTCAATAGCTAGGCTATCCATATTACCAAACAGTTCAATAGTTAGGCAATCCATATTAACGAACCGTTCAATAGCTAGGCTCGGGGTTCCCGACTGGGGCAGCGGTCTAAGGCATCACAGTGCTAGAGGCGTCACTACAGACCCTGATTCGACCTAGTCTGTATCACAACCGTGATCAGGAGTACCATAGGCACAATTGGCCCAGCGACGTACTGTTTAGGGTTTGGCCAGGTTATGCGGTCATTGTAAATAAAGACACTGTAGAAACACTGCTAAGGCAGGTCTGAATGAATCCCAGCCTCAGTTGACTACACAATGTTTAGGTTTTTCTACTTTGGGATGTTTTTATACTGGAAATGACTTCAGTGGTTAAACATTGATAATATCAGGAATGAAGCTTAACCCCAACATTTTGCCTAATATTAACCCCAAAATTCTGTCTAAATTTACCCCAACGTTCTGTCTAAATTAACCCAAACATTCTGTCTAAATTCCCCCCAACGTTCTGTCTAAATTAACCCCAAAATTCTGTCTAAATTCACCCCAAAATTCTGTCTAAATTCACCCCAAAATTCTCTCTAAATTAACGCCAACATTCTGTCCAAATTAACCCCAACATTCTGTCTAAATGAACCCCTAACTTCCTGTCTAAATTAACCCCTGACATTCTGTCTAAATTAACCCCTGACATTCTGTCGAAATTAACCCCTAACATTCTGTCTAAATTAACCCCAACATTCTGTCTAAATTAACCCCAACATTCTGTCTAAATTCACCCCAACGTTCTGTCTAAAGAAACCCCTATCTTTCTGTCTAAATTCACCCCAACGTTCTGTCTAAATGAACCCTAATCTTTCTGTTTAAATTCAACCCAACGTTCTGTCTAAATGAACCCCTAACTTTCTGTCTAAATTAACCCCTGACATTCTGTTTAAATTCACCCCAACGTTCTGTCTAAATTAACCCCAACATTCTGTCTAAATTCACCCCAAAGTTCTGTCTACATGAACCCCTAACTTTCTGTATGAATTAACCCCAAAATTCTGTTCAAATACACCCCAAAATTCTGTATAAATTAACCCCAAAATTCTGTTCAAATACACCCCAAAATTCTGTCTAAATTCACCCCAAAATTCTTTCTAAATTAACGCCAACATTCTGTCCAAATTAACCCCAACATTCTGTCTAAATGAACCCCTAACGTTCTATCTAAATTTACCCCTAACGTTCTGTCTAAATGAACCCCTAACATTCTGTCTAAATTAACCCCTGACATTCTGTCTAAATTCACCCCAACGTTCTGTCTAAATGAACCCTAATCTTTCTGTTTAAATTCAACCCAACGTTCTGTCTAAATGAACCCCTAACTTTCTGTCGAAATTAACCCCTGACATTCTGTCGAAATTAACCCCTGACATTCTGTCTAAATTAACCCCAACATTCTGCCTAAATTAACCTCAAGATTCTGCTAAATTAACCCCTGACATTCTGTCTAAATTAACCCCTGACATTCTGTCTAAATTCACCCCTGACATTCTGTCTAAATTCACCCCAACGTTCTGTCTAAATTAACCCCAACATTCTGTCTAAATTCACCCCAAAGTTCTGTCTAAATGAACCCCTAACGTTCTATCTAAATTTACCCCTAACGTTCTGTCTAAATGAACCCCAACATTCTGTCTAAATTCACCCCAACTTTCTGTCTAAATTTACCCCTAACGTTCTGTCTAAATGAACCCCAACATTCTGTCTAAATTCACCCCAACGTTCTGTCTAAATTAACCCCAACATTCTGTCTAAATTCACCCCAACGTTCTGCCTAAATGAACCCCTAAATTTCTGTCGAAATTAACCCCTGACATTCTGTCGAAATTAACCCCTGACATTCTGTCTAAATTAACCCCAACATTCTACCTAAATTAACCTCAAGATTCTGCTAAATTAACCCCTGACATTCTGTCTAAATTAACCCCTGACATTCTGTCTAAATTCACCCCTGACATTCTGTCTAAATTCACCCCAACGTTCTGTCTAAATTAACCCCAACATTCTGTCTAAATTCACCCCAAAGTTCTGTCTAAATGAACCCCTAACGTTCTATCTAAATTTACCCCTAACGTTCTGTCTAAATGAACCCCAACATTCTGTCTAAATTCACCCCAACTTTCTGTCTAAATTTACCCCTGACATTCTGTTTAAATTCACCCCAACGTTCTGTCTAAATTAACCCCAACATTCTGTCTAAATTCACCCCAAAGTTCTGTCTACATGAACCCCTAACTTTCTGTATGAATTAACCCCAAAATTCTGTTCAAATACACCCCAAAATTCTGTATAAATTAACCCCAAAATTCTGTTCAAATACACCCCAAAATTCTGTCTAAAATCACCCCAAAATTCTCTCTAAATTAACGCCAACATTCTGTCCAAATTAACCCCAACATTCTGTCTAAATGAACCCCTAACGTTCTATCTAAATTTACCCCTAACGTTCTGTCTAAATGAACCCCAACATTCTGTCTAAATTCACCCCAACGTTCTGTCTAAATTTACCCCTAACGTTCTGTCTAAATGAACCCCAACATTCTGTCTAAATTCACCCCAACGTTCTGTCTAAATGAACCCCAACATTCTGTCTAAATTCACCCCAACGTTCTGTCTAAATGAACCCCTAAATTTCTGTCGAAATTAACCCCTGACATTCTGTCGAAATTAACCCCTGACATTCTGTCGAAATTAACCCCTGACATTCTGTCTAAATTAACCCCAACATTCTGCCTAAATTAACCTCAAGATTCTGCTAAATTAACCCCTGACATTCTGTCTAAATTAACCCCTGACATTCTGTCTAAATTCACCCCTGACATTCTGTCTAAATTCACCCCAACGTTCTGTCTAAATTAACCCCAACATTCTGTCTAAATTCACCCCAAAGTTCTGTCTACACGAACCCCTAACTTTCTGTATAAATTAACCCCAAAATTCTGTTCAAATACACCCCAAAATTCTGTATAAATTAACCCCAAAATTCTGTTCAAATACACCCCAAAATTCTGTCTAAAATCACCCCAAAATTCTCTCTAAATTAACGCCAACATTCTGTCCAAATTAACCCCAACATTCTGTCTAAATGAACCCCTAACGTTCTATCTAAATTTACCCCTAACGTTCTGTCTAAATGAACCCCAACATTCTGTCTAAATTCACCCCAACGTTCTGTCTAAATTTACCCCTAACGTTCTGTCTAAATGAACCCCAACATTCTGTCTAAATTCACCCCAACGTTCTGTCTAAATGAACCCCTAACTTTCTGTCTAAATTAACCCCTGACATTCTGTCGAAATTAACCCCTGTTATTCTGTCTATAATTAACCCCAAAATTCTGCCTAAATTAACCTCAAGATTCTGCTAAATTAACCCCTGACATTCTGTCTAAATTAACCCCTGACATTCTGTCTAAATTAACCCCTAACATTCTGTCTAAATTAACCCCTGACATTCTGTCTAAATTAACCCCTAACATTCTGCCTAAATTCACCCCAACGTTCTGTCTAAATTAACCCCTGACATTCTGTCTAAATTAACCCCTAACATTCTGTCTAAATTAACCCCTGACATTCTGTCTAAATTAACCCCTGACATTCTGCCTAAATTCACCCCAACGTTCTGTCTAAATTAACCCCTGACATTCTGTCTAAATTAACCCCTAACATTCTGTCTAAATTAACCCCTAACATTCTGTCTAAATTA
>NC_056446.1:45185943-45235943 GCF_018296145.1 Oncorhynchus tshawytscha | reverse complement strand
GAAAAAGAGTTTAAAATGATTCATGAAACAGTCTTATTCTCATGGTAATAATAGTATAGTTATGCCCTCAGAAGTTTACCCACTGTCCGGCGTCAACCGATTTAAATATATCTGCCCCGTGTTAGTTTCCTATGCTGTCATCCGTGGGAAAACACATTGAGACAAAATGCCATGTTAACGTGAAAAGCACAATAGGCCACCATGGCAAAAAATAACCACTTTCATCAAGAGGGTGATGGTGTTATTGAAACGTTTCACCTATTTAAATGTTGCCAAGTTAATGGTTTTAAACGAGGCTACAGGGCTGGGCCAATCAGCACAGGGCTGGGCCAATCAGCACTCCATTCAGTCTTATTCTTGAGACTAACTGACAAAGTAGAAACAGTAGTGTGTGTGTGTGTGTGTGTGTGTGTGTGTGTGTGTGTGTGTGTGTGTGTGTGTGTGTGTGTGTGTGTGTGTGTGTGTGTGTGTGTGTGTGTGTGTGTGTGTGTGTGTGTGTGTGTGTGTGTGTGCATGACGTGTCTACGGAGGCAAAGTGTGCCTATTAATTCCAACAGTCATATATCCCGTCTCAGACCATGTTACAAACGTCTGTGTTAAAAAAAAAAAGTTTAATTAAGAAGTTAACGCATAGAGCCCCAAGTTGATTATCCCTTTTATACCACGGCTATAATCTAACACGTCGTGTTCACCACCCAACGAAGTAGCTAGCAATTATACTAGCAATTATACTAGCAATTATACTAGCAATTATACTAGCTACAGTAGTTGTCGTGGTAACCAAACAAACAGACCTGCTAGTTTAGTTAACCAAACCGTCAGTCCTTTTGCTTGCTATTATGAAAATCTAGTTCAACAACGCCAATAATGTTTTCAATTCAACTTCTGCTTTCAAAAGCAGCTCAAAACGTAGAACATGTCAAAACTGAAGCCATTGAATTCTACCGTGCATTATAAGGAAATAACGCACGTTCTAGAATGCCCTTCAAGCCAATCAGAAAGGAGTGTTCAACAATGCCATGGTATAAATGGACACCCTCTCATAAAGTCTAAATAAATGTCTAAATTTGCCAACGGTTCTCTATAGTCTGTTGCAATATAATTATTATTCAGCGTAATGCATCAAGGGGCGTAAATGTGTTGGTGCTAATGCTTTCCGTTTTGTCGTCTTCATTGATCGTGTTAATTAACTAGCAAAATTAGCGATTCAAAATGTAGACTGATTTATTTGTCAAGTTATCTTTACAATGTGAATGTGTTAAATTCTGAAAACCCTTTATTCCCGTTTGTTTTGTAAGCTGTTTTCTGTGCCTGATCGTCCTTCCTCCAGCCTGACGGTAGCCTACACTCGTAGGAAAAAAAGGTTCCTTGATAAAGAACCAAAAGGGTTTCATTGCTTGCTCCATACATGGAACCCCTAACAGTTCTATATA
The DNA here is from genome assembly GCF_018296145.1 of Oncorhynchus tshawytscha. NCBI lineage: Eukaryota > Metazoa > Chordata > Actinopteri > Salmoniformes > Salmonidae > Oncorhynchus > Oncorhynchus tshawytscha. The sequence continues at coordinate 45,234,510 of NC_056446.1, read as the reverse complement.
GAACTCTTTGATCAGAACCCTAGAGGTTATTATTCACTAAACCAAAGCGGTTCCGTATTGAACCCTGCTTGGGCAATTTAGGAATTAATCCTACTACTATTAATAAATACTAATATTTTGAGGTAAGAATATAATTTAATGAACAGTTTTAAAAAAAATGGACAAAAGAATAGCAACGTGTTTTTTAAAATTATTTATTGTCATTATGTTCTAACATATACTGAAGAAAAATGTAAATGGAAGATTCAATGATTTTACTGAGTTACGGTTCATATAAGGAAATCAGTGAATTGAAATAAATTCATTAGGCCCTAATCTATGGATTCACATGATGGGCAGCCAGGCCCAGCCAATCAGAATACCCCACAAAAGGGCTTTATTACAGACAGAAATACTCCTCTTCATCGGCTGTCTGGGTGAAGAAGCCGGATGTGGAGGTCCTGTGCTGGAGTAGTTACGCGTGGTCTCTGAGGCCGGCTGCCAAATTCTCTTTGAAACACCTTTTGGGGGCAGCTTATGGTAGAGAAATGAACTTGAAATGCTCTGACTACAGTTCTGGTGGACATTCCTGCAGTCAGCATTCCAATTGCTTCTCCCTCAAACCTTGAGAAATCTGTGGCATTGTGTTGTGTGACAAAACTCCACATTTTAGAGTGGCCTTTTATTGTTTATTGTTCGGTGTAGTTTTGAAATATGCACTGGTGGTCAGGGAGGCATCTCTTTGTTTGATTGATGGCCCATGTCAAGTCTAGCTGACTTCTTTACAATACAATACCTTAAACTACAATATACTACACTACACTACAATACACTACTCTACACTATACTACAATACAATAAGCTACAACACAATACAATATACTACACTACAATATACTACACTACACTATACTACAATACAATATACTACACTATACTGCAATACAATAAGCTACAATACAATATACTACACTACAATATACTGCACTACAATACCCTACACTACAATATACTGCACTACAATACCCTACACTACAATATACTGCACTACAATACCCTGCACTACACTACAATACAATATACTACACTACAATATACTGCACTACAATACCCTACACTAAAATATACTGCACTACAATATACTACACTACAATATACTACACTACAATATACTACACTACAATACAATATACTACACTACAATATACTACACTACAATACAATATACTACACTACAATATACTGCACTACAATACCCTACACTACAATACAATATACTACACTACAATATACTACACTACACTATACTACACTACAATATACTACACTACAATACAATATACTACACTACAATATACTACACTACAATACAATATACTACACTACAATATACTGCACTACAATATACTGCACTGCACTACAATATACTACACTACAATACAATATACTACACTACAATACAATACCCTACACTACAATATACTGCACTACAATACCCTACACTACACTACAATACAATATACTACACTACAATATACTACACTACAATACCCTACACTACACTACAATACAATATACTACACTACAATATACTACAACACAATACCCTACACTACAATACAATACAATACCCTACACTACAATATACTGCACTACAATATACTACACTACAATATACTACACTACACTACAATACAATATACTACACTACAATATACTACACTACAATACAATACCCTACACTACAATATACTGCACTACAATACCCTACACTACACTACAATACAATATACTACAATACAATATACTACACTACAATATACTACACTACAATACAATATACTACACTACAATATACTACACTACAATATACTGCACTACAATATAATATACTACACTACAATATACTGCACTACAATATACTACACTACAATACAATACAATATACTACTCTACAATACCCTACACTACAATATACTGCACTACAATATACTACACTACAATACACTACAATACAATATACTACACTACAATACCCTACACTACACTACAATACAATATACTACACTACAATATACTGCACTACAATACCCTACACTACACTACAATACAATATACTACACTACAATATACTACAACACAATACCCTACACTACAATATACTGCACTACAATATACTACACTACAATACACTACAATATACTACACTACAATACCCTACACTACACTACAATACAATATACTACACTACAATATACTGCACTACAATACCCTACACTACAATACAATACAATATACTACACTACAATATACTGCACTACAATACCCTACACTACAATATACTGCACTACAATACCCTACACTACAATATACTGCACTACACTACAATACAATAAGCTACAACACAATACCCTACACTACACTACAATATACTACACTACAATACACTACAATATACTACACTACAATACCCTACACTACACTACAATACAATATACTACACTACAATATACTACAACACAATACCCTACACTACAATACAATACAATATACTACACTACAATATACTGCACTACAATACCCTACACTACAATATACTGCACTACACTACAATACAATAAGCTACAACACAATACCCTACACTACACTACAATATACTACAACATAATACCCTACCGTACACTACAATATACTGCTAAATTAACCCCTGACATTCTGTCGAAATTAACCCCTGACATTCTGTCGAAATTAACCCCTAACATTCTGCCTAAATTAACCCCTGGCATTCTGTCTAAATTCACCCCAACGTTCTGTCTAAATTAACCCCAACATTCTGTCTAAATTCACCCCAACGTTCTGTCTAAAGAAACCCCTATCTTTCTGTCTAAATTCACCCCAACGTTCTGTCTAAATGAACCCTAATTTTTCTGTTTAAATTCAACCCAACGTTCTGTCTAAATGAACCCCTAACATTCTGTCTAAATTAACCCCTGACATTCTGTCTAAATTAACCCCAACATTCTGCCTAAATTAACCTCAAGATTCTGCTAAATTAACCCCTAACATTCTGTCTAAATTAACCCCTGACATTCTGTCTAAATTCACCCCAACGTTCTGTCTAAATTAACCGCAACATTCTGTCCAAATTAACCCCAACATTCTGTCTAAATGAACCCCAACGTTCTGTCTAAATTCACCCCAACGTTCTGTCTAAATTAACCGCAACATTCTGTCCAAATGAACCCCAACGTTCTGTCTAAATGAACCCCAACGTTCTGTCTAAATTCACCCCAACGTTCTGTCTAAATTAACCGCAACATTCTGTCCAAATTAACCCCAACATTCTGTCTAAATGAACCCCAACGTTCTGTCTAAATTCACCCCAACGTTCTGTCTAAATTAACCGCAACATTCTGTCCAAATTAACCCCTGACATTCTGTCTAAATGAACCCCTAACTTCCTGTCGAAATTAACCCCTGACATTCTGTCGAAATTAACCCCTAACATTCTGTCTAAATTAACCCCAACATTCTGTCTAAATTCACCCCAACGTTCTGTCTAAATGAACCCTAATCTTTCTGTTTAAATTCAACCCAACGTTCTGTCTAAATGAACCCCTAACTTTCTGTCTAAATTAACCCCTGACATTCTGTCGAAATTAACCCCAACGTTCTGTCTAAATTAACCCCAACATTCTGTCTAAATTCACCCCAAAGTTCTGTCTACATGAACCCCTAACTTTCTGTATAAATTAACCCCAAAATTCTGTTCAAATATACCCCAGAATTCTGTATAAATTAACCCCAAAATTCTGTTCAAATACACCCCAAAATTCTGTCTAAATTCACCCCAAAATTCTTTCTAAATTAACGCCAACATTCTGTCCAAATTAACCCCAACATTCTGTCTAAATGAACCCCTAACGTTCTATCTAAATTTACCCCTAACGTTCTGTCTAAATGAACCCCTACATTCTGTCTAAATTCACCCCAACGTTCTGTCTAAATTAACCCCTGACATTCTGTCGAAATTAACCCCTGACATTCTGTCGAAATTAACCCCTAATATTCTGTCTAAATTAACCCCAACATTCTGCCTAAATTCACCCCAACGTTCTGTCTAAATTAACCCCAACATTCTGCCTAAATTCACCCCAAAATTCTGTCTAAATTCACCCCAAAATTCTTTCTAAATTAACGCCAACATTCTGTCCAAATTAACCCCAACATTCTGTCTAAATGAACCCCTAACGTTCTATCTAACCCCTAACGTTCTGACAATTCTGTCTAAATTAACCCCTGACATTCTGTCTAAATTAACCCCTGACATTCTGTCTAAATTAACCCCAACATTCTGCCTAAATTAACCTCTAAATGAACCCTACATTCTGTCTAAATTAACCCCTGACATTCTGTCTAAATTAACCCCTGACATTCTGTCGAAATTAACCCCTAACATTCTGTCTAAATTAACCCCAACATTCTGTCTAAATTCACCCCAACGTTCTGTCTAAATAAACCCCTATCTTTCTGTCTAAATTCACCCCAACATTCTGTCTAAATTCACCCCAACGTTCTGTCTAAATGAACCCTAATCTTTCTGTTTAAATTCAACCCAACGTTCTGTCTAAATGAACCCCTGACTTTCTGTCTAAATTAACCCCTGACATTCTGTCGAAATTAACCCCTGACATTCTGCCTAAATTAACCTCAAGATTCTGCTAAATTAACCCTTGACATTCTGTCTAAATTAACCCCTGACATTCTGTCTAAATTAACCTCAACATTCTGTCTAAATTAACCCCTGACATTCTGTCTAAATTAACCCCAAAATTCTGCCTAAATTAACCTCAAGATTCTGCTAAATTAACCCCTGACATTCTGTCTAAATTAACCCCTGACATTCTGTCTAAATTAACCCCTGACATTCTGTCTAAATTAACCTCAACATTCTGTCTAAATTAACCCTTAACATTCTGTCTAAATTAACCCCTAACATTCTGTCTAAATTAACCCCTGACATTTTGGCTATATTAACCCTTAACATTCTGTCTAAATTAACCTCAACATTCTGCCTAAATTAACCCTTAACATTCTGTCTAAATTAACCCCTGACATTTTGGCTATATTAACCCTTAACATTCTGTCTAAATTAACCTCAACATTCTGTCTAAATTAACCCTTAACATTCTGTCTAAATTAACCCCTGACATTTTGGCTATATTAACCCTTAACATTCTGCCTAAATTAACCTCAACATTCTGTCTAAATGAACCCTTAACATTTTGGCTACATTAACCCCTAACATTCTGTCTAAATGAACCCTTAACATTTTGGCTATATTAACCCTTAACATTCTGTCTAAATTAACCCCTGACATTTTGGCTATATCACCCCTTAACATTCTATCTAAATTCAACCCTAACATTATGTCATCTCGGCCAGGCCTGTTTAGCACCATCAAAGTTTTACTGTCATTTTTTCATACAATATACTACACTACAATACAATACCCTACACTACAATATACTGCACTACAATACCCTACACTACACTACAATACAATATACTACACTACAATATACTGCACTACAATACCCTACACTACACTACAATATACTACAACATAATACCCTACCGTACACTACAATATACTGCACTACAATACCCTACACTACAATATACTGCACTACAATACCCTACACTACAATATACTGCACTACAATACCCTACCGTACACTACAATATACTACACTACAATACCCTACACTACAATATACTGCACTACAATACCCTACACTACAATATACTGCACTACAATACCCTACACTACAATATACTGCACTACAATACCCTACACTACAATATACTGCATTACAATATACTACACTACACTACAATACAATATACTACACTACAATATACTACACTACAATACAATATACTACACTACAATATACTACAACACAATACCCTACACTACAATACAATACAATACACTACACTACAATACAATATACTACACTACAATATACTACAACACAATACCCTACACTACAATACAATACAATATACTTTGTCCATTAGTTACAGTAAACAACAGAAATGTGTATTTTGCTCCGTTCCCAACACCCCCACACTGTAGACCTCATACATACAGCTGAGGCAAACACAGGTTCAAGCTTTATAACCCCCCACACTGTGGGGTTAAGGCCCCTTTCGGCCACAGATCCAACTCCTTAGCCACCTGATTTACTGGTTCCAAAGACGAAGACAAAAGGAGCAAAACATGAGTTTATCTTCAGAAATCAGCATGAGTTCATGTGCCAAAAAATGGAGACAAAATGCTTTGCAGAAATATAACTATTATGATGTAGAAGAACACATTTACATGCAGTTGTTATCAGCAGCGGCCGAAAGAGAGATCCTCAAGTAGTTTCAGACTGACAAAAACATACAGTGTGTTAATACAAGTCCTGTAACGATTGACTAACTCAGTCAGAAAGTCCTCTAATGACGAATTGCCAATGTCAAGGTCTTTAGCTATATTTAGTCCATTTAAAAACATATATTGTTTACTTGAAATAGTTAGCTGGCTAGCTTGTAAAGTGGTGAGTTAAAGGAGCCTAAGTTAGCTAGCTAGCGTACACATGTACTCAAATTCTCGTAACATCCCAACATTATTTATCTAGCCTTGACTTTGGCATCATATATTTGAATTATACACATGCAAAAAATGAACGGGTTTAAGTTCGACCACCGTCCTCTTGCGTAGTTGCATTGTCAAACTGGAAAGGATTGGCAGTTGGTTTTGGAATTGACTTCAGAAAGGATTCATGACCCTTGACCGGTATTCCACATTTTGTTGTGTTACAGCGTGAATTCAACAAAAACACATTTTTCTTTAAATCTACACACAATGGCAAAGGGAAAACATGTTTTTACGAAATGTTTGCGAATTTATTGAAAATTAATTCCAGCAATATCTAATTTACATAAGTAGACACACCCCTCAGTCAAAACGTGTTAGAATCACCTTTAGCAGAGATTTAACGTGTGAGTCATTCTGGGTAAATCTCTAAGAAATGTGCAACCTGGATTGTACAATATTCTTTTTAAACTTCTTCAAGCTCTGTCAAGTTTGTTGTTGATCATTTCTAGACAGTCATTTTCAAATTTTGCCGTAGATTTTCAGGAAGATTTAAGTCAAAACTGCAAATATGCCACTGAGGAACATTTAATGTCCTTGGTAAACAACTCCAGTGTAGATTTGCCCTTGTGTTTAAGGTTATTGTCCTGCTGAAAGGTGACCTAATCTCCCAGTGTCTGTTGGAAAACAGACTGAACCAGGTATTCCTCTAGGGTTTGGCCTGTGCTTAACTCTATTCCATTTATTTTGATTCTAAAAAAAACTCCCTAGTCCTTAACGGCGACAAGCATACCTATAACAAAGATTCAGCCACAATCATGCTTGAAAATACGAAGAGTGATTTGATGGGGTTAATGATGGGGTTAATGATGAGGTTAATGATGGGGTTAATGATGAGGTTATTCAATGTGTTTCTATGGACTAATAGCAGTAAGGACTATCTGTGATTCAATGTGTTTCTATTAGCAGTAAGGACTATCTGTTATTCAATGTGTTTCTATGGGCTAATAGCAGTAAGGACTATCTGTTATTCAATGTGTTTCTAATAGCAGTAAGGACTATCTGTTATCAATGTGTTTCTAATAGCAGTAAGGACTATCTGTTATTCAATGTGTTTCTATGGACTAATAGCAGTAAGGACTATCTGTTATTCAATGTTTTTCTAATAGCAGTAAGGACTATCTGTTATTCAATGTGTTTCTAATAGCAGTAAGGACTATCTGTTATCAATGTGTTTCTATGGGCTAATAGCAGTAAGGACTATCTGTTCTTCAATGTGTTTCTATGGGCTAATAGCAGTAAGACCAAAAATCATTTTTCATCAACATTTTTTATATACTGAAACGAGTTTTAAGACTCCAAATCAAATAGCTAAATGATCCTTGGTATGACCTTCTTCAAACAATTCCATATAGTTTAGTAGAACTACACCCCCTCCTCGGGCTTAGATGAGGCTTTTATGGGTTAGGCACATTTTCCCTCCTCCTCATTCCGGTCATAACAAAAGAGTTGAATACTTATTGACTTAAGACATTTCAGCTTTTCATTTTTAATTCATTTGTAAAAAATGTCTAAAGAATGCATGGCATTATGGGTAATATGTAAAGACCAGTGACCCGAAATCTCAATTTATCCCATTTTAAAATTCAGAATGTAAAACATCAAAATGTGGGAAAGGTCAAAGGGCACTGGAAGAAAGCATTTCATCTAAGAGTGTATGGTTTTATTAAACCCATTATTTCCTTTAGCTTCTAGCATTTAGTTTGCAACCTCACGTTTGTATGAACCTTGCTGTTTGCCATTCAGACCTCGGGGACAATAACGTTGCAATATATACAGTTGATCTTCCTCATAGAAAACGAACACGTCGGGACGTCAGTAGCCATGTTTTAGAACAGACAAAATCATACAGGAGCATCATTAATATGGATGTACATGTCAATGGAAACAGCGAAAACAAATGAAAACGGAACATTAGCTGTATTTTCAGTTTGATTAATTAACTCATTTAGCTTTAGTCAGATGTTGACCTCTAAAATCCCCATTCCAATCTGGGGTATGGATAGAACCTTCACTGCATATATATATATATATACAGTATAAATATATATATATATATATATATATATATTAGGTTTTATATAAAGGATTCTTTAATCTCTTCCAAAGAACCAAAAGGTTATATATAGATCCGCAAATAACCCTTTTTTTCTAAGAGTGTAACGTTACTGTAGCCTACAGTACAGCGAATACTATAGTGTAGAATCATACCTATTACAGTAAATTATACCTGTGTTGTACAACAGCTCTACCCTGTGCCCATGTGTAGCTAAACTCCCCAGCTGTCGGTCTGTCTGTTTCCCTCCCTGACTCCCCTGCTGTCTGTCTGTCTGTTTCCCTCCCTGACTCCCCAGCTGTCTGTCTGTTTCCTACCTGACTCCCCAGCTGTCTGTCTGTCTATCTGTCTGTTTCCTACCTGACTCCCCAGCTGTCGGTCTGTCTGTCTGTTTCCCTACCTGACTCCCCAGCTGTCTGTCTGTCTGCCTGACTCCCCAGCTGTCTGTCTGTCTGCCTGTTTCCCTACCTGACTCCCCAGCTGTCTGTCTGTCTGCCTGTTTCCCTACCTGACTCCCCAGCTGTCTGTCTGTCTGTTCCCTACCTGACTCCCCAGCTGTCTGTCTGTTTCCTACCTGACTCCCCAGCTGTCTGTCTGTCTGTCTGTTTCCCTCCCTGACTCCCCAGCTGTCTGTCTGTCTGCCTGTTTCCCTACCTGACTCCCCAGCTGTCTGTCTGTCTGTTTCCTACCTGACTCCCCAGCTGTCTGTCTGTTTCCTACCTGACTCCCCAGCTGTCTGTCTGTCTGTTTCCCTCCCTGACTCCCCAGCTGTCTGTCTGTCTGCCTGTTTCCCTACCTGACTCCCCAGCTGTCTGTCTGTCTGTTTCCTACCTGAATCCCCAGCTGTCTGTCTGTCTGTTTCCCTACCTGACTCCCCAGCTGTCTGTCTGTCTGTCTGTTTCCCTACCTGACTCCCCAGCTGTCTGTCTGCCTGTTTCCTCCCTGACTCCCCAGCTGTCTGTCTGTTTCCCTCCCTGACTCCCCAGCTGTCTGTCTGTTTCCTACCTGACTCCCCAGCTGTCTGTCTGTCTGTTTCCCTACCTGACTCCCCAGCTGTCTGTCTGTTCCCTACCTGACTCCCCAGCTGTCTGTCTGTCTGTTTCCTACCTGACTCCCCAGCTGTCTGTCTGTCTGTTTCCCTCCCTGACTCCCCAGCTGTCTGTCTGTTTCCCTCCCTGACTCCCCAGCTGTCTGTCTATCTGTCTGTTTCCTACCTGACTCCCCAGCTGTCTGTCTGTCTGTTTCCCTCCCTGACTCCCCAGCTGTCTGTCTGTCTGCCTGTTTCCCTACCTGACTCCCCAGCCCAGCTGTCAGTCTGTCTGTCTTCCTACCTGACTCCCCAGCTGTCTGTCTGTCTGTTTCCTACCTGACTCCCCAGCTGTCAGTCTGTCTGTTTCCTACCTGACTCCCCAGCTGTCTGTCTGTCTGTTTCCCTACCTGACTCCCCAGCTGTCTGTTTGCCTGTTTCCTCCCTGACTCCCCAGCTGTCTGTCTGTTTCCCTCCCTGACTCCCCAGCTGTCTGTCTGTTTCCCTACCTGACTCCCCAGCTGTCTGTCTGTTCCCTACCTGACTCCCCAGCTGTCTGTCTGTCTGTTTCCTACCTGACTCCCCAGCTGTCTGTCTGTATGTTTCCCTCCCTGACTCCCCAGCTGTCTGTCTGTTTCCCTCCCTGACTCCCCAGCTGTCTGTCTATCTGTCTGTTTCCTACCTGACTACCTGACTCCCCAGCTGTCTGTCTGTCTGTCTGTCTGTTCCCCTACCTGACTCCCCAGCTGTCTGTCTGTTTCCTACCTGACTCCCCAGCTGTCTGTCTGTCTGTTTCCCTCCCTGACCCTCCCCAGCTGTCTGTCTGTCTGTCTGTTTCCTACCTGACTCCCCTCCCCAGCTGTCTGTCTGTCTGTTCCCTACCTGACTCCCCTCCCCAGCTGTCTGTCTGTCTGTTTCCTACCTGACTCCCCAGCTGTCTGTCTGTCTGTTTCTTACCTGACTCCCCTCCCCAGCTGTCTGTCTGTCTGTCTGTTTCCTACCTGACTCCCTCCCCAGCTGTCTGTCTGTTTCCTACCTGACTCCCCAGCTGTCTGTCTGTCTGTTTCCTACCTGACTCCCCAGCTGTCTGTCTGTTTCCCTACCTGACTCCCCAGCTGTCTGTCTGTTTCCCTACTTGACTCCCCAGCTGTCTGTCTGTTTCCCTACCTGACTCCCCAGCTATCTGTCTGTCTGTTTTCCTACCTGACTCCCCAGCTATCTGTCTGTCTGTTTCCTACCTGACTCCCCTCCCCTCCCCAGCTGTCTGTCTGTTTCCTACCTGACTCCCTCCCCTCCCCAGCTGTCTGTCTGTTTCCTACCTGACTCCCCTCCCCAGCTGTCTGTCTGTTTCCTACCTGACTCCCCTCCCCAGCTGTCTGTCTATTTCCTACCTGACTCCCTCCCCTCCCCAGCTGTCTGTCTGTCTGTTTCCTACCTGACTCCCTCCCTCCCCAGCTGTCTGTCTGTTTCCTACCTGATTCCCTCCAACTCCCCAGCTGTCTGTCTGTTTCCTACCTGACTCCCCTTTCCAGCTGTCTGTCTGTCTGTTTCCTACCTGACTCCCCTTTCCAGCTGTCTGTCTGTCTGTTTCCTACCTGAATCCCCTCCCCTCCCCAGCTGTCTGTCTGTTTTCTACCTGACCCCTCCCTCCCCAGCTGTCTGTCTGTTTCCTACCTGACTCCCTTTCCAGCTGTCTGTCTGTCTGTTTCCTACCTGACTCCCCTTTCCAGCTGTCTGTCTGTCTGTTTCCTACCTGACTCCCCTCCCCTCCCCAGCTGTCTGTCTGTCTGTTTCCTACCTGACTCCCCTCCCCTCCCCAGCTGTCTGTCTGTTTCCTACCTGACTCCCCTCCCTCCCCAGCTGTCTGTCTGTTTCCTACCTGACTCCCCTCCCCAGCTGTCTGTCTGTTTCCTACCTGACTCCCCTCCCTCCCCAGCTGTCTGTCTGTTTCCTACCTGACTCCCCTCCCCAGCTGTCTGTCTGTTTCCTACCTGACTCCCCCCCCTCCCCAGCTGTCTGTCTGTTTCCTACCTGACTCCCCTCCCCTCCCCAGCTGTCTGTCTGTTTCCTACCTGACTCCCCTCCCTCCCCAGCTGTCTGTCTGCTTCCTACCTGACTCCCCTCCCTCCCCAGCTGTCTGTCTGTTTCCTACCTGACTCCCTCCCCTCCCCAGCTGTCTGTCTGTTTCCTACCTGACTCCCCTCCCCTCCCCAGCTGTCTGTCTGTTTCCTACCTGACTCCCTCCCTCCCCAGCTGTCTGTCTGTTTCCTACCTGACTCCCCTCCCTCCCCAGCTGTCTGTCTGTTTCCTACCTGACTCCCCTCCCCTCCCCAGCTGTCTGTCTGTTTCCTACCTGACTCCCTCCCCTCCCCAGCTGTCTGTCTGTTTCCTACCTGACTCCCCTCCCCTCCCCAGCTGTCTGTCTGTTTCCTACCTGACTCCCCTCCCCTCCCCAGCTGTCTGTCTGTTTCCTACCTGACTCCCCTCCCCTCCCCAGCTGTCTGTCTGTTTCCTACCTGACTCCCCTCCCTCCCCAGCTGTCTGTCTGTTTCCTACCTGACTCCCCTCCCCTCCCCAGCCCGCCGGTGACTCAGTAGCTCACCGCTCCCTGCATGTTCACTTCCAGTCTGAGTTCTGACGCGGCTTTTCCCTTCATTTGGTCCTGGACAAAGCATTGTAACGACGAGACTAGTCTACATTAGGGGACACATTTATAGAGACAGAAGACCACAGATAATGTGAATGTCATGGTTTTACCGTTCGCCACGTGTTTGAGCGACAGAAGGCATGCGGGGAGACTATCCTGCTCTGATCTGATGGACTGTAGCGAGAGGGAATCAACCCGACTGCCACAATGTTCATTTGTAAAGTTAAAAAGCCCTGGCCTGTATGGGGATGCATCTCGGTATGTATTTGTGTGCGTGTAGGCACTGTTATATGACGCTTTTAATCATACAACAATATTCATTAAACTGTTACACTGGTTACACGTGTAGGCTATAATATGTATTTAATATTAAACCCGTCATCAGAGCGGCATGTCCTCTGTAGCATTAGTAACCTAACCGGTAACATATTGGTCATTGGTAGTTGGTGAAGGGCACCAATAGGTCCCGGAGACACCACGTGGTGTGTCATCAGCACGTTAAGCGCCGGGCACCGGATAGATACCCTATATAAACCACAAACCGTCAGCAAGAGGCACCGGGAAGCCCGGCCTCCTTTCCGCAGCACGGTATCATGGCTACTAAACCTAAACACCGGGAAGCCCGGCCTCCTTTCCGCAGCACGGTATCATGGCTACTAAACCTAAACACCGGGAAGCCCGGCCTCCTTTCCGCAGCACGGTATCATGGCTACTAAACCTAAACATGGACACGACTTTCCCCTTTATCTCACCGACTCACAGCTTGTATCTAATTCAACCACCGTTTAACCCTGTCATATAGGCTACATTAATGCATTAAAGATTGTGTTACATGGGCTAGGTTGGGAATACATTTGGCTGATGTACATTTTGTTGAAATATATATATATACTACTGGCAATAAACAACATTGTAGAAGATTGTTCAAAGCCGTTTTCGCACGTTTATTCTCGTGCCTTTGAACGTGTTCTGTACATGTAATCGCCCGCAGGCTCGAGGGCTTTTTCAATTTGGCACAAAGACCCGCAGACGCACCTGGAGCCGCTGACTACTGAAGGAGAGTTTTGTGTTTTGTTTCTTTTAGTAGGTTAATTATAGATTATTTGGATTTTTTTTTTGTATCAGACTTAATTAAATTCACACATGATGAAATCGGTCTGGTGTTTTGACGCGGACTTAACAATGAATATGTCCTAAAAAAAAAAAATCCCACTCGCCCGTTCAGATGTGGTTTTGTAGCTGGAGACGGTTTTATTTTGAGGCACCGAGGCGCCCAGGGAACTCTACAGTGGAGAGAAATTTAGCGAGTCCCATTTTCCGTCCCGAGAGCTGAAGTTTCTCAACTGCGTCGAGCAGACAGACATACTGGCTGAGTCGCTAAGGAGGAGAGGAGAGGAGAACTGGCGTGTGGTCTTGACTCTTTCCAGTATCTAGAGGCTGTGCTGTAACCTCGTCTGTTGTAATGCGCATTCCCGTAGATCCCAGCGCCACGCGGAGGTTTAGCCCGCCGTCCGGTAGCCTCCAGCCGGTCCCGGCCAAGATGAACGAGCTCAACACTCCGACCGGGACCGGGCAGCAAGACAGCACGGTGCCAAGGCTGCGCCTGCAGGAGAACCGGAGCATGGCGGAGATCATAGCGGACCACCCGGCGGAACTGGTCCGGACTGACAGCCCAAACTTCCTCTGCTCGGTTTTACCGTCTCACTGGCGCTGCAACAAGACGCTGCCTGTCGCCTTCAAGGTAAATTACATTATCTTTATAACTTTATACACTCTCCTTATACATATTTATATTTTATATTAAATATATCTGGGTAAAACAACCTTTACACTACTTAACTTCAAATATGTTGTAGGCCTACGTAGCAACTGGGAGAAAACGTCTCATTTTAAATTTCTGTACTGGGGGGTTTGGGCCGGGAAAATTAATGTGTTTATGTTTTATAAAATAGTAGGCTATTGCTCTGCCATAAAATTAGTTTTACAAATTATAATAATAATTTGTGTTAGGCCTATTCCTATAATATTTGTGTTGGCTATAGCAGGTCTGCAGATGTGGCTGGTTTATTTAAACAGATTTGGATTGAGGAGAGCAGAGCAGACAGAGTCGCGTGCTTCGTAGAGGATTTAATTAACAAAGCATTATTGTGTAAAGCTGATAATTAACAAAGCATTATTGTGTAAAGCTGATAATTGGGAGCAGCGGGGCGTGAAATGAAGACATGTTGTGTATGTTAACTTTCATCAACTACATATTTTAAAACCAATGTTCATGGCACATCTCTGTTATTGTCTCAGCCGTTGGGAGACAGACAGATAGACAGACTGGTGTTATTAATCACAGCGCCTTTAGATATGATATACACCTCACGCTTACTGAAATAATTATATTTTTCACCACTCAAATTAACTTCGAAATTGAGGGACATTTTACACATTTTACACATCCTAATTGTAATTAAATTCGAAAACATAATTACATAAAATGAAATGCAGGCATACAGCTACCGTTATATACACGGTGTCCTAAATAAACACGAAAATAGATGCGTTTGATAAACATATTGCTAAATATTTCAATTTAGGCCTGGATTTTTTTCCCACAATTATACAACTTCATCTGTTCCTTGTAAATATATATTCATTAATTACGGATGTTGATTTAACATATAGGCCTAGAGCATTACCGGGAACACCAAACTCATGTAACTCATCCTTTAATTTTGCTGCGTAAAAAAAAATATACACAAAATACATTTTATATAAAATCATTTTCATCTGACGTTTTCTATTTTTTTCCAATGAATACCTGTTTGCGGTTTATCACCGCAAAGGAGCCTGCTGAACGTTGTTCCAATACCATTTAAAATGATATGAATATAACTAACACTGATAGAAGATTCATCTGTATATTAAACGATCATGTTTCTAAGTATTTCTTTAGAGTTGGCAATACGTTCTCATTTCCCCCATGGTCATTAACATGGTCATTAACATGGTTTTATTATTAATATTGCTGTTACCTGTAGACTACAGGCGGGCTGTAGTTCCACCTGTAATTATGTTTATCCACCTGTAATCCGATGGTAGAGCTAGCCGATGCTAGCCTCCAGCTATCTCGGTTTACACACTATAATGTTCAAACGTCCTACTCACTGACATGATGGAGAACATATTGACATGTATATATATATATAAAAAAATAAAAATTAAAAGTTTGAAAGGAGATTTAGATTTTTTTATTTAAAAAAATATATAATTTAAAAAAATAGGATTAATCCCATGTAGAACTGAACCATTGTAATATAGTGTCAGTGAGAAGGCCTCATCCTCAGCCCAACCACCTTTCTACCGAGTCTATTTACTACTATATGGGCTAGTATCATTACATGTCCCACTTGTTTAGCTCTGCATTGTTGAGAAAAGGGTTGTCAGTCAGCATTTCACTGTTAAAGTTTACACCTGTTGTATTATGTGCTTGTGATAAATAAAATGAGATTGGATTTGAAAGGTCCTTTAAACTATCTTGGGCTGTTAATAAAAAATAAACAACTGAATTGTGATATACATGTAATATAGTAATAGTGTAAATACAATTTTTGCCTCTTTTAGTTTCTCCCAGTATCAGGTTAGTTTCAGTTTCTCCTAGTATCAGGTTAGTTTTAGTTTCTCCCAGTATCAGGTTAGTTTTAGTTTCTCCCAGTATCAGGTTAGTTTTAGTTTCTCCTAGTATCAGGTTAGTTTCAGTTTCTCCCAGTATCAGGTTAGTTTTAGTTTCTCCCAGTATCAGGTTAGTTTTAGTTTCTCCCAGTATCAGGTTAGTTTCAGTTTCTCCCAGTATCAGATTAGTTTCAGTTTCAGGCTAAGGTATCAAAGGAAGGATAGGCACCATTTTGTGTGGAGGCTCTGTTCTGTGCTTAGTCATATATGACATCCCAGCATCCAATCCTCTCCAGGTTGTGGGGTTGGGAGAGGTGACTGATTGGGACCCAGTTTTTCTCAATTCTGGACATTTAATCCGGTGATGGCGGGGATAGTCATGCAAAACAAGCCCCTAGTCTGCCAGATAGCTCAGCAAAACAAGCCCCTAGTCGGGATAGTGATGCAAAAGAACCAGGTGGCTCAGATAGTCACTCAGAAAACAAGCCCCTGTCGCCTCAGATGGGCCGCAGCAAAACAAGGGGTCAGTGTCTATACTATCTGGATCTATATCTAACTGAATGTAGGCCGCATGTTAGTGTCTCTATCTTCATATCTACGTACAGTTGAAGTCGGAAGTTTACATACACCTTAGCCAAATACATTTAAACCCAGTTTTTCTCAATTCTGGACATTTAATCCTAGTAAAAAATTCCCTGTCTGCCTCAGATAGTCACTCAGCAAAACAAGCCCCTAGTCTGCCTCAGATAGTCACTCAGCAAAACAAGCCCCTAGTCTGCCTCAGATAGTTACTCAGCAAAACAAGCCCCTAGTCTGCCTCAGATAGTCACTCAGCAAAACAAGCCCCTAGTCTGCCTCAGATAGTCACTCAGCAAAACAAGCCCCTAGTCTGCCTCAGATAGTCACTCAGCAAAACAAGCCCCTAGTCTGCCTCAGATAGTCACTCAGCAAAACAAGCCCCTAAGTCTGCCTCAGATAGT
The DNA here is from genome assembly GCF_018296145.1 of Oncorhynchus tshawytscha. Lineage (NCBI taxonomy): Eukaryota > Metazoa > Chordata > Actinopteri > Salmoniformes > Salmonidae > Oncorhynchus > Oncorhynchus tshawytscha. The sequence continues at coordinate 45,217,452 of NC_056446.1, read as the reverse complement.
CACTCAGCAAAACAAGCCCCTAGTCTGCCTCAGATAGTCACTCAGCAAAACAAGCCCCTAGTCTGCCTCAGATAGTCACTCAGCAAAACAAGCCCCTAGTCTGCCTCAGATAGTCACTCAGCAAAACAAGCCCCTAGTCTGCCTCAGATAGTCACTCAGCAAAACAAGCCCCTAGTCTGCCTCAGATAGTCACTCAGCAAATCAAGCCCCTAGTCTGCCTCAGCTAGTCACTCAGCAAAACAAGCCCCTAGTCTGCCTCAGCTAGTCACTCAGCAAAACAAGCCCCTAGTTTGCCTAAGATAGTCATTCAGCAAAACAAGCCACGTTCAACAGCTCACTAAAAAGCTTAAAATTAATCTGGGCTTTTCTTTAATTTTGGATTCATTTTAAGCTAGAAAATACCTTGTTGCAGCCACTATTTAGCCTTTGTTGGACTTATGGTGATGTTCTGTACATGAATACCCAAGGGTCATACCGAGTTGACCACATACTGTTGACCTGTTGACCACATACTGTTGACATGTGACCAGATACTGTTGACCATATATTGTTGACAATATACGATTGACCTGTTGACCACATACTGTTGACCGCATATTGTAACCACATACTGTGGACAACATACTCTTGACCGCATATTGTAACCACATACTGTGGACAACATACTGTTGATGTGTGGACCACATACTGTTGACATGTTGACCACATACTGTTGACCACATATTGTTGACCTGTTGACCACATGCTGTTGACCTGTTGACCACATACTGTTGACCACATACTGTTGACCTGTTGACCATATACTGTTGACATGTTGACCACATACTGTTGACCTGTTGACCACATACTGTTGACCTGTTGACCACATACTGTTGACCTGTTGACCACATACTGTTGACATGTTGACCACAGTGTTGACCTGTTGACCACATACTGTTGACCTGTTGACCACATACTGTTGACCTGTTGACCACATACTGTTGACATGTTGACCACAGTGTTGACCTGTTGACCACATACTGTTGACCTGTTGACCTGTTAACCACATACTGTTCACCACATACTGTTCACCTATTGACAATGTACTGTTGACATGTTGACCACATACTGTTGATGTGTTGACCACAAACTGTTGACCTGTTGACCACATCCTGTGGACCACATACTGTTGACCACATACTGTTGATCTGTTGACCACATACTGTTGACCTGTTGACCACATACTGTTGACCACATACTGTTGACATGTTGACCACATACTGTTGACATGTGACCACATACTGTTGTCCTGTTGACCACATACTGTTGACCACATGCTGTTGACCACATGCTGTTGACCACATGCTGTTGACCACATGCTGTTGACGACATACTATTGACCTGTAGACCACATACTATTGACCTGTAGACCACATACTGTTGACCTGTTGACCACATACTGTTGACATGTGACCACATACTGTTGAAAATATACTGTTGACCTGTTGACCACATACTGTTGACCACATACTTTTGACCACATACTGTTGATATGTGACCACATACTGTTGACATGTGACCACATACTGTTGACCATATACTGTTGACAATATACTATTGACCTGTTGACCACATACTGTTGACCGCAAAGATTTTAACCACATACTGTTGACCACATACTGTTGACCACATTGTGTTGACCAAATACTGCTGAACAAATACTGTTGACATGTTGACCACATACTGTTAACCACATACTGTTAACCACATACTGTTGACCACATTTTGTTGACCACATACTGTTGACCACATACTGTTGACATGTTGACCACATACTGTTGACCACATACTGTGATGAGCTGTTGACCACGTTCTGTCGACCACATAGTCTTGACTATATACTGTTGACCACATTCTGTTGAACTGTTGACCACATACTGTTGACCTGTTGACCACATAGTGTTGACCACATGCTGTTGACCACATACTGTTGACCACATACTGTGATGAGCTGTTGACCACGTTCTGTCGACCACATGCTGTTGACCTATAGATCAAATACTGTTCACCTGTTGACCACATGCTGTTGACCACATTCTGTCAACCACATAGTCTTGACTATATACTGTTGACCACATACTGTTGACCACATACTGTTGACCTGTTGACCACATACTGTTGACCTGTTGACCACATTGTGTTGACCACATTGTGTTGACCTGTTGATCACATACTGTTGATCTGTTGACCACATACTGTTGGTCTGTTGACCACAAACTGTTGACCTGTTAACCACATACTGTTGACCACATACTGTTCACCTATTGACAACGTACTGTTGACATGTTGACCACATACTGTTGACCACAAACTGTTGACCACATACTGTTGACATGTGACCACACTGTTGTCCTGTAGACCACATACTGTTGACCACATGCTGTTGACCACATGCTGTTGAAGACGTACTATTGACGACGTACTATTGACCTGTAGACCACATACTATTGACCTGTAGACCACATACTGTTGACCTGTTGACCACACACTGTTGACCACATACGGTTGACCACATACTGTTGACATGTGACCATATACTGTTGACAATATACTATTGAACTGTTGACCACATACTGTTGACCGCAAAGATTTTAACCACATAGTGTTGACCACATACTGTTGACGTGTGGACCACATACTGTTGACCACATACTGTTGACCTGTTGACCACATACTGTTGACATGTTGATCACATACTGTTGACCACATGCTGTTGACCACATACTGTTGACCACATTTTGTTGACCAAATACTGCTGAACAAATACTGTTGACATGTTGACCACATACTGTTAACCACATACTGTTAACCACATACTGTTGACCACATTTTGTTGACCACATTCTGTTGAACTGTTGACCACATACTGTTGACCTGTTGACCACATAGTGTTGACCACATGCTGTTGACCACATACTGTTGACCACATACTGTGATGAGCTGTTGACCACGTTCTGTCGACCACATAGTCTTGACTATATACTGTTGACCACATATTGTTGACCTGTTGACCAAATACTGTTGACCTGTTGACCACATACTGTTGACCACATACTGTTGACCTGTTGACCACACACTGTTGACCACATACGGTTGACCACATACTGTTGACATGTGACCATATACTGTTGACAATATACTATTGAACTGTTGACCACATACTGTTGACCGCAAAGATTTTAACCACATAGTGTTGACCACATACTGTTGACGTGTGGACCACATACTGTTGACCACATACTGTTGACCTGTTGACCACATACTGTTGACCACATGCTGTTGACATGTTGATCACATAGTGTTGACCACATGCTGTTGACCACATACTGTTGACACATACTGTTGACCACATACTGTTGACCACATGCTGTTGACCACATACTGTTGACCTGACCACAAACTTGACCACATACTGTTGACCACATGCTGTTGACATGTTGACCACATACTGTTGACCACATAGTCTTGACTATATACTGTTGACCACATATTGTTGACCTGTTGACCAAATACTGTTGACCTGTTGACCACATACTGTTGACCACATACTGTTGACCTGTTGACCACATACTGTTGACCTGTTGACCACAAACTGCTGACCACATACTGTTGACATGTGACCACACTGTTGTCTTGTAGACCACATACTGTTGACCACATACTGTTGACCACATGCTGTTGACCACATGCTGTTGACGACGTACTATTGACCTGTAGACCACCTACTATTGACCTGTAGACCACATACTGTTGACCTGTTGACCACACACTGTTGACCACATACGGTTGACCACATACTGTTGACATGTGACCACATACTGTTGAAAATATACTGTTGACCTGTTGACCACATACTGTTGACCACATGCTTTTGACCACATACTGTTGATATGTGACCACATACTGTTGACATGTGACCACATACTGTTGACCATATACTGTTGAACTGTTGACCACATAGTGTTGACCACATGCTGTTGACCACATACTGTTGACCACATACTGTGATGAGCTGTTGACCACGTTCTGTCGACCACATAGTCTTGACTATATACTGTTGACCACATATTGTTGACCTGTTGACCAAATACTGTTGACCTGTTGACCACATACTGTTGACCACATACTGTTGACCTGTTGACCACATACTGTTGACCTGTTGACCACAAACTGCTGACCACATACTGTTGACCTGTAGATCAAATACTGTTGACATGTTGACCACATGCTGTTGACCACATTCTGTCGACCACATAGTCTTGACTATATACTGTTGACCACATATTGTTGACCTGTTGACCAAATACTGTTGACCTGTTGACCACATACTGTTGACCACATACTGTTGACCTGTTGACCACATACTGTTGACCTGTTGACCACAAACTGCTGACCACATACTGTTGACATGTGACCACAATGTTGTCTTGTAGACCACATACTGTTGACCACATACTGTTGACCACATGCTGTTGACCACATGCTGTTGACGACGTACTATTGACCTGTGGACCACCTACTATTGACCTGTAGACCACATACTGTTGACCTGTTGACCACACACTGTTGACCACATACGGTTGACCACATACTGTTGACATGTGACCACATACTGTTGAAAATATACTGTTGACCTGTTGACCACATACTGTTGACCACATACTTTTGACCACATACTGTTGATATGTGACCACATACTGTTGACATGTGACCACATACTGTTGACCATATACTGTTGACAATATAGTATTGACCTGTTGACCACATACTGTTGACCGCAAAGATTTTAACCACATACTGTTGACCACATACTGTTGACCTGTTGACCACATAGTGTTGACCACATGCTGTTGACCACATACTGTTGACCACATACTGTGATGAGCTGTTGACCACGTTCTGTCGACCACATAGTCTTGACTATATACTGTTGACCACATATTGTTGACCTGTTGACCAAATACTGTTGACCTGTTGACCACATACTGTTGACCTGTTGACCCCATACTGTTGACCTGTTGACCACATACTGTTGACCACATTGTGTTGACCTGTTGATCACATACTGTTGACCACATGCTGTTGACCACATACTGTTGACCTGTTGACCACATACTGTTGACCTGTTGATCACATGCTGTTGACTACATGCTGTTGACCACATACCGTTGACCGCAAAGCTGTTGACCATATATTGTTGACCACATACTGTTGACCACATACTGTTGCCCTGTTGACCACATACTGTTGACCACATACTATTAACCTGTTGAAAGTATACTGTTGATCACCTTCTGTTGACCGCAAAGCTGTTGACAACATAGTGTTGACCACATGCTGTTGACCACGTACTGTTGACTTCATGCTGTTGACTACATTCTGTTGACTTCATGCTGTTGACCACGTACTGTTGACCACATACTGTTGACCTGTAGACCACATGCTGTTGACCACATGCTGTTGACCACATGCTGTTGACCACATGCTGTTGACAACATACTGTTGACCACAAACGGTTGACCTGTAGACCACATACTGTTGACCACATGCTGTTGACCACATACTGTTGACCACATACTGTTGACCACATGCTGTTGACCACATACTGTTGACCACATGCTGTTGACCACATACTGTTGACCACATACTGTTGACCACATGCTGTTGACCACATACTGTTGACCACATGCTGTTGATCACATACTGTTGACCACATGCTGTTGACCACATACTGTTGACCACATACTGTTGACCACATATTGTTGACCACATAGTGTTGACCACATGCTGTTGACCACATACTGTTGACCACTTGCTGTTGACCACATACTGTTGACCACATGCTGTTGACAAAATACTGTTGACCTGTTGACAACATGCTGTTGACCACATACTGTTGACCACATACTGTTGACCACATGCTGTTGACCACATACTGTTGACCACATGCAGTTGACCAAATACTGTTTACCTGTTGACCACTTATTGTTAATCACATACTGTTGACCACATACTGTTAACCATATACTGTTGACAACATACTGTGATGAGCTGTTGACCACATACTGTTGACCACATGCTGTGATGAGCAGTTGACCACATACTTTCGACCACATTGTGTTGACCTGTTGATCACATACCGTTGACCGCAAAGCTGTTGACCACATACCGTTGACCACATACTGTTGACCACATACTGTTGACCTGTTGACCACATACTGTTGCCCACATACTATTAACCTGTTGAAAGTATACTGTTGATCACCTTCTGTTGACCGCAAAGCTGTTGACAACATAGTGTTGACCACATGCTGTTGACCACGTACTGTTGACTTCATGCTGTTGACCACATTCTGTTGACCACGTACTGTTGACCTCATGCTGTTGACCACATTCTGTTGACTTCATGCTGTTGACCACATTCACTGACCACATGCTGTTGACCTCAAAGCTGTTAACCACATAGTGTAGACCACATACTGTTGACCACATACTGTTGAACACAAACTGTGGACATGTTGACCACATACTGTTGACCTGTTGACCACATACTGTTGACCACATGCTGTTGACATGCTGTTGACCACATGCTGTTGACCACATACTGTTGACCACATACTGTTGACCACATGCTGTTGACCACATCCTGTTGACCACATACTGTTGACCACATGCTGTTGACCACATGCTGTTGACCACATACTGTTGACCACATGCTGTTGACCACATGCTGTTGACCACATAGTGTTGACCACATGCTGTTGATCACATGCTGTTGACCACATGCTGTTGACCACATGCTGTTGACCACATGCTGTTGACAACATACTGTTGACCAAATACTGTTGACCTGTTGACAACATGCTGTTGACCACATACTGTTGACCACATACTGTGATGAGCTGTTGACCACATACTTTCGACCACATTGTGTTGACCTGTTGATCACATACTGTTGACCTGTTGACCACATACTGTTGACCACATACACTACCGTTCAAAAGATTGGAGTCACTTAGAAATGTCCTTAGTTTTTGAAAGAAAAGCACATTTTTGTGCAAGAAAAGCACAAATTGACAGAGCTTGAGAGGATCTACAGAGAAGAATGGGAGAAACTCACCAAATACAGGTGTGCTAGCTTCATTCTAGCTTCATACCCAAGAAGACTCGAGTCTGTTATTGTTGCCAAAGGTGCTTCAACAAAGCACTGAGTAAAGGGTCTGAATATTTATGTAACAAAATATATATTTTTATACATTTTCAAAATGTTCAAAAAATCCGTTTTTGCTTGACATTATGGTGTATTGTGAGTAGATTGATGAGGAGAAAAACAAACTATTTAATCAATTTTAGTATAAGGCTCAACAAAATGTGGAAATATTTAAGGGGTCTGAATACTTTCCAAATGCACTGTATCTATCTGAATTTAGGCCACAGCGGCCACAGTTAGGGTCTACATCTATATATCAATGTTACTATATCTGGTAAAATGCTTCAATGTTCTGAATGTTTAAAAAAATTCGCCCATCTACACACCTCATCATGACAAAGTGAAAACATGTTTTTAGACAACTTATTGATAATGAAATACAGAAATATCTCATTTACCTAAGTCTTCACACCCATGAGTCTGAAGCACCTTTGGCAGCGATTACAGCTGTGAGTCTTTCTGGGTGAGTCTCTAAGAGCTTTCCACACCTGGATTGTGCAACATTTGGTCATTATTCTTTTTTAAAAAATTCAAGCTCTGTCAAATTGGTTGTTGATCATTGCTAGACAACCATTTTCAGGTCTTACCATAGATTTTAGTAGAATGTAGAATGTCAAAACTGTAACTCGGCCACTCAGGAACATTCCCTGTCATCTTGGTAGGCAACTCCAGTGTAGATTTGACCTTGTGTTTTAGGTTGTTGTCCGGCTGAAAGGTGGGTTATTCTCCTGGGGGAAAGCAGACAACCAGGTTTTCCTCTAGGATTTTGCCTGTGCATAGCTCCATTCTGTTTCTTTTTTATCCTGAAAATCTCAAGTCCTTGACTATTACAAGCATACCCATAACATGATGCAGCCACAACTATGCTTGAAAATATTAAGTGTTTACTGAGTAATGTGTTTAATTTGATTTTTCTCAAACATAACAATTTGTATTCAGTACAAAAAATGTATTGCTTTGCCACATATTTTGCAGTATTACATTATTGCCTTGTTGCAAACAGGATGACATTTTGGAATATTTTTATTCTGTACAGGCTTCCTTATTTTCACTCTGTCATTTAGATTAGTATTGTGGAGTAACTACAATGTTGTTGATCCATCCTCAGTTCTCTCTGATCACTGTTTTAAAGTCACCATTCGCCTCATGGTGAAATCCATGAGCGGTTTCCTTCCTCTCCGGCAACTGAGTTAGGAAGGACGCCTGTATCTTTGTAGTGACTGGGTGTATTGATACACCATCCAAAGTGTAATGAATAATGTCACCATGCTCAAAGGGATTCAATTCAATGTCCTCTTTTTATATTTTTACCCACCTACCAATCGATGCCCTTCTTTGGGAGTCAATGGAAAACCTCCTTGTTCTTTGTGTTTGAATCTGTTTGAAATTCACTGCTCTACTGAGGGACCTTACAGATACTTCTACCACCCCTCCCCTAATGAGAATAAACTAATTAAATATACTCTGTTGTTTTCCCCATACCTCTACCAGCCATCCCCTAATGAGAATAAACTAATTAAATATATTTTGTTATTTTCCCCATTACTCTACCACCCCTCCCCTAATGGGAGTAAACTAATGGACAACAACATGTAGGCTTTTACTTCCAGTTTATACCTGCTAAATACATTTTACAGTATATTTTACCTGAGTCAGCAAAAAAAATGTATGTCCTTTTTTCAGGACCCTGTCTTTCAAAGATAATTAGTAAAAATCCAAATAACTTCACAGATCTTCATTGTAAAGGGTTTTAACATGGTTTCCCATGCTTGTTCAATGAACCATAAACAATTCATGAACATGCACCTGTGGAACGGTCGTTAAGACACTAACATTACAGACGGTAGGCAATTAAGGTCACAGTTATGAAAACTTAGGACACTAAAGAGGCCTTTCTACTGCCTGAAAAACATCAAAAGAATGATGCCCAGGGTCCCTGCTCATCTGCGTGAACGTGCCTTAGGCATGCTGCAAGGAGGCATGAGGACTGCAGATGTGGCCAGGGCAATAAATTGCAACGTCCGTACTGTGAGAAGCCTAAGACAGCGCTACAGGGAGACAGGACGGACAGCTGATCATCCTCGCAGTGGCAGACCAAGTGTAACAACACCTGCACAGGATCGGTACATCCAAACATCACACCTGCAGGACAGGTACAGGATGGCCACATCAACTGCCTGAGTTACACCAGGAAGGCACAATCCCTCCATCAGTGGTCAGACTGTTTGCAAAAGGCTGAGAGCCTGTTGTAAGGCAGGTCCTCACCAGACATCACCAGCAACAACGTTGCCTATGGGCACAAACCCAACGTTGCTGGACCAGACAGGACTGGCAAAAAGTGCTCTTTACTGCCGGTGCCTTGGTGGAAGAGTGAGGTAACATCTCACAGCAAGAACTGGTAAATCTGGTGCAGTCCATGAGGAGGAGATGCACTGCAGTACTTAATGCAGCTGGTGGCCACAACAGATACTGACTGTTACTTTTGATTTTGACCCCCCTTTGTTCAGGGACACATTATTCCATTTCATTTAGTCACATGTCTGTGGAACTTGTTCAGTTTATGTCTCAGTTGTTGAATCTTGTTATGTTCATACAAATATTTACACATGTGAAGGTTGCTGAAAATAAACACATTTGACAGTGGGAGGACATTTCTTTTTTTTACGGAGTTTATGTGCCACATATTTTTTCAACTGTGCTGTGATGTTTCTGAACCTTTTTATTTTCATAGTTTCTACAGATCTCTCCGTTAAATTAAAGATAAACATTTTTGCTAAGAGTATTATTATATTATTGATCGATTGACTTTTCAGATCACCCAGCAGTGCTATTTGCAGAGTCAACTCCAAGTAAATGTTGCTGTTCTGTAGCCATTTCTGGACTTGTGACCAAAAACAAGCTACACATGGAAAGTACCAAAACAACACATGATTCTGTCTCTTCACATCCAAATCTGCTGGGTTGTAATCCCCACTATATCAAACATTCTATTGGTTACAAAAATGTTGTATAATATTTATTTTTTAAAGTGTTTTGATTCTGCCGTCGTTTGGCGTATCAGTTTATTAACAGTTTATAAATATGTGCCATGGAATCGGTACATCGAAAATCTCTTCCCAACTAGACTTACTGTTGAATCAAGATGGTGGTGAATTAAGTAGTGAATGCAGGTGATTGTCCTGGGCCCCTCTGACTCAGTGTGTCTGATGTTCCCACAGGAAAGAGCTTCACGCTGACCATCACAGTGTTCACCAACCCTCCTCAAGTAGCAACATACCATCGAGCCATTAAAGTCACCGTGGACGGACCCCGCGAGCCTCGGAGTGAGTACACACACACACACACACACACAGCACGTCAAGTGTTGTTGGACTGAATGGTAACAGCTAGTAAAACCAGTCAAACACAAACAGAGCTTTTGTTTATAGGAAACAGGTGTGATTATCTAAAGAGCCAATCAACAGGTCTGATTATCTAAAGAGCCAATCAACAATACTGATCATCTAAAGAGCCAATCAACAGGTCTGATTATCTAAAGAGCCAAGTAATAGGTCTGATTGTTTATTTTATTTAACGAGGCAAGTCAGTTAAGAACAAATTCTTATTTACAATGGCAGCCTCCAAACCCTGACGATGCCTGGCCAATTATGGGACTCCCATTCACAGCCGGTTGTGATACAGCCTGGAATCAAACCAGGGTCTGTGGTGACACCTCTAGCACTGAGATGCAGTGCCTTAGACCGTTGTGCCACTCAGGAGCCCTTATCTGAAGAGCCAATCAACAGGTCGGATTATCGAAAGGGTCAATCAACAGGTCTGATCATCTAAAGAGCCAAGAAACAGGTCTGATTATCTAAAGAGCCAATCAACAGGTCTGATTATCTAAAGAGCCAATCAACAGGTTTTTAATTAAACCGTGCTCTGAGAAATCATGTTGCTTCCTACGTAATGGTAAGAGAGGCTGGGCTTTAGGGGTAGATGGTGTGTGGGGGGTAGACGGGGTAGACGGGGTAGATGGTGTGGGGGGGGTAGATGGTGTGGGGGATAGACGGGGTAGACGGGGTAGATGGTGTGTGGGGGGGGTAGACGGGGTAGATGGTGTGTGTGGGGGGTAGACGGGGTAGATGGTGTGTGTGTGTGGGGGGGGTAGACGGGGTAGATGGTGTGCGTGTGTGTGGGGGGGTAGACGGGGTAGATGGTGTGTGTGGGGGGTAGACGGGGTAGATGGTGTGTGTGGGGTGGGGGGTAGACAGGGTAGATGGTGTGTGTGTGTGTGGGGGGTAGACGGGGTAGATGGTGTGTGTGTGTGGGGGGGGTAGACGGGGTAGATGGTGTGTGTGTGTGGGGGGGTAGACGGGGTAGATGGTGTGTGTGTGGGGGGGGTAGACGGGGTAGATGGTGTGTGTGTGTGCGTGTGTGTGTGTGTGTGGGGGGGTAGACGGGGTAGATGGTGTGTGTGTGTTCGTGTGTGGGGGGGTAGACGGGGTAGGTGGTGTGTGTGTGTGCGTGTGTGTGGGGGGTAGACGGGGTAGATGGTGTGTGTGTGTGTGTGTGTGTGTGGGGGGTAGACGGGGTAGATGGTGTGTGTGTGTGTGTGTGTGTGGGGGGGGTAGACGGGGTAGATGGTGTGTGTGTGTGCGTGTGTGTGTGGGGGTAGACGGGGTAGATGGTGTGTGTGTGTGGGGGTAGACGGGGTAGACGGGGTAGATGGTGTGTGTGTGTGCGTGTGTGTGGGGGGGGTAGACGGGGTAGGTTGTGTGTGTGTGGGGGGGTAGACGGGGTAAATGGTGTGTGTGTGTGCGTGTGTGTGTGGGGGGTAGACGGGGTAGACGGGGTAGCAGAGTGCTAGCCTCAGCTCTATTTAATGGTGCTTATAAAAACAACTGAAGAGTATATATTTTTTTTACTATTTCCATCTAGTGCCAACTGGTCTGGCAGGCAGCTGTTCTCTCCTCCCTCGCTTTCCTCTCCTCCCTCCCTATTCATAAAAACATTATTCTCGACTCTGGCGTCTCAATGAACACTATCAAATCACAAACAACTTCCCTCTCTCCCCCTCTTCATCTCTCTGTTACCCAGGCCTATAAACACAAAGTATCTCAAGAGAGAGATACTTTGACAATATAAGTAATTTAACTTGCCATGTTAATAAAGTCTTCAGCAGTAAATGTAATTGAGAGAGAGAGAGACAGAGACAGACAGACACACAGACACACAGACACACAGACACACAGACACACAGACAGACAGACAGACAGACAGAGGGGGGGAATCTGAGCACCCGGCTACCCTACTGGGATCTGAAGTCAAATGTCTACTGTTTTGCTGACTGTCTGGTGCTTTGTAACCAACCAAGGAGGGCCTACAGCAGCACCTAGATCTTATGCACAGATTCTGTCAGACCTGGGCCCTGACAGTAAATCTCAGTAAATCTCAGTAAGAGACAAATAATGGTGTTCCAAAAAAAGTTCCAGTCACCAGGACCACAAATACAAATTCCATCTAGACACTGTTGCCCTAGAGCACACAAAAAAACTATACATACCTCGGCATAAACATCAGCGCCACAGGTAACTTCCACAAAGCTGTGAACGATCTGAGAGACAAGGCAAGAAGGGCCTTCTATGCCATCAAAACATCCCAATTAGGATCTGGCTAAAAATACTTGAATCAGTTATAGAACCCATTGCCCTTCATGGTTGTGAGGTCACAAAATGGGACAAACACCAAATTCAGACTCTGCTTGAAGAATTCTGCAAAAAATATCCAAATAATGCATGCAGAGCAGAATTAGGCCAATACCCGCTAATAATCAAAATCCAGGAAAGAGCTGTTAAATTCTACAACCACCTAAAAATAAGTGATTCCCAAACCTTCCATAACAAAGCCTTCACCAACAGAGAGATAACCTGGAGAAGAATCCCCTAAGCAAGCTGGTCCTGGGGCTCTGTTCACAAACACAAACACACCCTACAGAGCCCCAGGACAGCAATCATGAGAAAACAAAAATATAATGACTTGACACATTGGAAAGAGTTACCAAAATACCTGACCGCGTGACTGACCCAAAATGAAGGAAAGCTTTGACTATGTAGACTCAGTGAGCATAGCCTTGCTATTGAGAAAGGCCGCCGTAGGCAGACATGGCTCTCAAGAGAAGACAGGCTATGTGCTCACTGCCCACAAAATGAGGTGGAAACTGAGCTGCACTTCCTAACCTCCTGCTGTAACGGTTTTCTAGTGGTGATGAAGGAGAGTCGGACCAAACTGCAGCGTGTCGATTGCGATCCATGTTTATTTAAACAAACGTAAACACGACTAAACACGAACACTACAAACAATAAACGAAACGAAAACCGAAAACAGCCTATACTTGTGTCAACTAACATCAAACAAGGACATTAATTAATAAACCTCTTGAGCCTACTTGAGACGCAGACGTCCCACCTAGAGCTCTGGAAATGCAAATGCACTACGCTACACGCTAATAGTATTAGTTAAAACGCAAACGTTCATTAAAATACACATGCTTGGTATTGAAATAAAGCTACAGTCGTTGTGAATCTAGCCACCGAGTCAGATTTTTAAAATGCTTTTCGGCGAAAGCATGAGAAGCTATTATCTGATAGCATGCAACACCCCAAAAGACCCGTAGGGGATGTAAACAAAATAATTAGCATAGTCGGCGCTACACAAACCGCACAATAAAATATAAAACATTAATTACCTTTGACCATCTTCTTTCTTGGCACACCTTGATGTCCCATAATCAATACTGGGTCTTTTTTGGATTAAATCGGTCCATATATAGCCTAGATATCGATCTATGAAGACTGTGTTATAAACGGAAAAAATAGCGTTTCATAACGTAACGTCATTTTTAAAAGTTAAAAATTCGACGATAAACTTTCACAAAACACTTCGAAATACCTTTCTAATGCAACTTTAGGTATAACTACACGTTAATAAGCTATAAAAATCATCAGGAGGCGATGTAAATTCGATAGTTGGTCGTGTGGAAAAAATGTCCGGAAAAACACAGAGACAATGCCTCAGGTTGGTGGTCGGAGGGAATCGGTTCCCTTTGGTCGGATCTACCAAGAATCAAATCAGAATCAAATGAGGAGACTCTATACATCCTGTGGAAGCTGTAGGTACTGCAAGCTCGGCCTCATTTAATACGGTTCACCTTTAACAATGGGTTGAAGTGGCGCATGGATATTTTTTCCCATCTCCAGTGATCAGATTTTCCTGCGCTTTTCGATGAAACAGACGTTCTGTTATAGTCACAGCCGTGATTTAAACAGTTTTGGAAACGTCTGAGTGTTTTCTATCCACACATACTAATAATATGCATATACTATATTCCTGGCCTGAGTAGCAGGACGCCAAAATGTTGCGCGATTTTTAACAGAATTTCCGAAAAAGTAGGGGGAGGCTTAACAGGTTTTAAGACACTCAGGACAATCACCCACGACAAACTCAAAGAATATGGCTGCCTAAATATGGTTCCCAATCAGAGACAACGATAAGCACCTGCCTCTGATTGAGAACCACTCCAGACAGCCATAGACCTTGCTAGACAACCCACTAAGCTACAATCCCAATACCACCAAAACCCCAAGACAAACACACCACAATTACAAAAACCCCATGCCACACCCTGGCCTGACCAAATACATAAAGATAAACACAAAATACTTTGACCAGGGCGTGACAGAACCCCCCTAAGGTGCGGACTCCCGAACGCACCTCAAAACAATAGGGAGGGTCCGGGTGGGCGTCTGTCCATGGTGGTGGCTCCGGCGCGGGACGTGGACCCCACTCCTTTAATGTCTTAGTCCCCTCTCCCTTCGTCCCTGGATAGTCCACCCTCGCCGCCGACCATGGCCTAGTAGTCCTCACCCAGAACCCCACTGGACTGAGGAGCAGATCGGGACTGAAGGACAGCTCGGGACCGAGGCAGCTCGGGACTGAGGGGAAGCTCGGGAGTGAGAGAAAGCTCGGGAGTGAGAGAAAGCTCGGGAGTGAGAGAAAGCTCGGGAGTGAGAGAAAGCTCGGGAGTGAGAGAAAGCTCGGGAGTGAGAGGAAGCTCAGGAGTGAGAGGAAGCTCAGGAGTGAGAGGAAGCTCAGGAGTGAGAGGAAGCTCAGGAGTGAGAGGAAGCTCAGGAGTGAGAGGAAGCTCAGGAGTGAGAGGAAGCTCAGGAGTGAGAGGAAGCTCACGAGTGAGAGGAAGCTCAGGAGTGAGAGGAAGCTCAGGCAGGTAGATAGATCTACCAGCTCCTGGCTGGCTGGTGGTTTCAGCAGATCCTGGCTGACTGGCAGATCCTGGCTGACTGGCAGATCTTGGTTGACTGGCAGATCCTGGTTGACTGGCAGATCTGGAAGAGTCTGGTTGACTGGCAGATCTGGAAGAGTCTGGTTGACTGGCAGATCTGGAAGAGTCTGGTTGACTGGCAGATCTGGAAGAGTCTGGTTGACTGGCAGATCTGGAAGAGTCTGGTTGACTGGCAGATCTGGAAGAGTCTGGCTGACTGGCAGATCTGGAAGAGTCTGGCTGACTGGCAGATCTGGAAGAGTCTGGCTGACTGGCAGATCTGGCGGCGCTGGGCAGACTGGCGGTGCTGGGCAGACTGGCGGCGCTGGGCAGACTGGCGGCGCTGGGCAGACTGGCGGCGCTGGGCAGACTGGCGATGCTGGGCAGACTGGCGGCGCTGGGCAGACTGGCGGTGCTGGGCAGACTGGCGGTGCTGGGCAGACTGACGACGCTGGGCAGACTGACGACGCTGGGCAGACTGACGACGCTGGGCAGACTGGCGGTGCTGGGCAGACTGGCGATGCTGGGCAGACTGGCGATGCTGGGCAGACTGACGGCGCTGGGCAGACTGGCGACGCTGGGCAGACTGGGGGCACTGGCGGCGCTGGGCAGACTGGCGGCACTAGCTGCTCCATATAGGCTGACAGCTCTGGCGGCTTCTTACAGACTGACCGCTCTGGCGGCTCCGTGCTGACTGGCAGCTCCTTGCAGACTGGCAGCTCCTTACAGACTGACAGCTCCGTGCAGACTGACAGCTCTGTGCAGACTGGCAGCTCCATGCAGACTGGCAGCTCCATGCAGACTGGCTACTCTATGCAGACTGACAGCTCTGGCTGCTTCATGCAGACTGACATCTCTGGCTGCTCCATGTAGACTGGCTGCTTCATGCAGACTGGCAGCTCGGGCTGCTTCATGTAGACTGACAGCTCTGGCTGCTCCATGTAGACTGACTGCTTCATGCAGACTGGCAGCTCGGGCTGCTTCATGTAGACTGACAGCTCTGGCTGCTCCATGCAGACTGACAGCTCTGACTGTTCCATGCAGACTGACAGCTCTGGCTGCTTCATGCAGACTGGCAGCTCTGGCTGCTCCATGTAGACTGGCTGCTTCATGCAGACTGGCAGCTCGGGCTGCTTCATGTAGACTGACAGCTCTGGCTGCTCCATGCAGACTGACAGCTCTGACTGCTCCATGCAGACTGACAGCTCTGGCTGCTTCATGCAGACTGGCAGCTCTGGCTGCGCTGAACAGGCGGGAGACTCCTGCAGCGCTGTGTCGGAGGAAGGCTCTGGCTGCGCTAAACAGGCGGGAGACTCCGGCAGCGCTGGAGATGAGGAAAGCTCTAACAGCACTAGATAGGCGGGAGACTCCGGCAGCGCAGGAGAGGAGGAAGGCTCTGGCTGCGCTGAACAGGCGGGAGGCTCCGGCAGCGCTGTAGAGGAGAAAGGCTCTGGCTGCGCTAAACAGGCGGGAGACTCCAGCAGCGCAGGAGAGGAGAAAAGCGCTGGCTGCGCTGAACAGGCGAGGCACACTGAAGGCCTGGTGCGTGGTGCTGGAACTGGTGGTACTGGATCGAGGACACGCACAGGAAGCCTGGTGCGGGGAGCTGCTACCGGAGGGCTGGGGTGTGGAGGTGGTACTGGATAGACCGGACCGTGCAGGCGCACTGGAGCTCTTGAGCACCGAGCCTGCCCAACCTTACCTGGCTCGATGCCCACTCTAGCCCGGCTGATACGAGGAGCTGGAATATACCGAACCGGGCTGTGCACCCGCACTGGAGACACCGTGCGCTCCACAGCATAACACGGTGCCTGCCCGGTCTCTCCAGCCCCCGGTAAGCACAGGGAGTTTGCGCAGGTCTCCTACCTGGCATAGCCATACTCCCTGTGAGCCCCCCAAGAAATTTTTGGGGCTGACTCTCGGGCTTCCATCCGCTCTGCCGTGCTAGCTCCTCATAATGCCGCCTCTCTGCTTTTGCTGCCTCCAGCTCGGCTTTGGGGCGACAATAATCTCCAGGCTCATTCCAGGGTCCTTTACCGTCCAATTCCTCCTCCCATGTCCATATCTCCAGGTGGTGCAACCTCTCCCACTGTAGCTGCTGCTGCTCCTGCTGCTGCTGCCTCTGTTGCCTCTTCTCCTGTTGCTCCTTTGGGCGGCTACACTCCCCTGGTTTAGCCCAGGGTCCTCTCCCGTCGAAGATCTCCTCCCATGACCAGAAATCCTTGTTGAGCATCTCCTTTTCGGCTGCTCCTGCCTGTTGACACGCCGCTTGGTCCGTTGGTGGTGGGTGATTCTGTAACGGTTTTCTAGTGGTGATGAAGGAGAGTCGGACCAAACTGCAGCGTGTCGATTGCGATCCATGTTTATTTAAACAAACGTAAACACGACTAAACACAAACACTACAAACAATAAACGAAACGAAAACCGAAAACAGCCTATACTTGTGTCAACTAACATCAAACAAGGACATTAAGACACTCAGGACAATCACCCACGACAAACTCAAAGAATATGGCTGCCTAAATATGGTTCCCAATCAGAGACAACGATAAGCACCTGCCTCTGATTGAGAACCACTCCAGACAGCCATAGACTTTGCTAGATAACCCACTAAGCTACAATCCCAATACCACCACCAAAACTCCAAGACAAACACACCACAATTACAAAAACCCCATGCCACACCCTGGCCTGACCAAATACATAAAGATAAACACAAAATACTTTGACCAGGGCGTGACACCTGCCCAATGTATGACCATTTTAGAGACACATATTTCCCTCAGATTACACAGATCCACAAAGAATTCGAAAACAAATCCAATTTTGAAAAACTCCCATATCCACTGGGTGAAATTCCAGTGTTCCATCACAGCAGCAAGATGTGTGACCTGTTGCCACGAGAAAAGGGCAACCAGTGAAGAACAAACACCATTGTAAATACAACCCATATTTATGTTTATTTATTTTCCCTTTTGTACTTTAACTATTTGCACATCGTTACAACACTGTATATATACATAATATGACATTTGAAATGTTATTTTAAAACGTATATTATATACTTCTTATTGTTTATTTAACTTGTCTTTATCACTTTCACTTGCTTTGACAATGTAAACATATGTTTCCCATGCCAATAAAGCCCTTTGAATTTAATTGAGAGAGATAGATAGATAGATAGATAGATAGATAGATAGATAGATAGATAGATAGATAGATAGAGAGAGAGAGAGAGAGACAGACAGACAGACAGACAGACAGACAGACAGACAGACAGACAGACAGACAGACAGAGACAGACAGACAGACAGACAGACAGACAGACAGACAGACAGACAGACAGACAGACAGACAGACAGACAGACTGGTGAGTGAGTGAGTGAGTGAGTGAGTGAGTGAGTGAGTGAGTGAGTGAGTGAGTGAGTGAGTGAGTGAGTGAGTGAGTGAGTGAGTGAGTGAGTGAGTGAGTGAGTGAGTGAGTGAATATTGTGACATCAGAGATTGAGGGGTTGGAGAATCTCAGAGAATACTGAGGGGGTGAGGGACCAATGACTGGTTTGAGGGGGTGAGGGCCAGGTATTGACTGGTTTGAGGGGGTGAGGGACCAGGTATTGACTGGTTTGAGGGGGTGAGGGACCAGGTATTGACTGGTTTGAGTGGGTGAGGGACCAGGTATTGACTGGTTTGAGGGGGTGAGGGACCAGGTATTGACTGGTTTGAGGGGGTGAGGGACCAGGTATTGACTGGTTTGAGGGACCAGGTATTGACTGGTTTGAGGGGGTGAGGGACCAGGTATTGACTGGTTTGAGGGGGTGAGGGCCAGGTATTGACTGGTTTGAGGGGGTGAGGGACCAGGTATTGACTGGTTTGAGGGGGTGAGGGACCAGGTATTGACTGGTTTGAGGGGGTGAGGGACCAGGTATTGACTGGTCTGAGGGGGTGAGGGACCAGGTAGCCAGTCTGCTATTGTGCGTACCCTGGCCTGCCCTCTCTCTCCATGCTCAGTCTCTCCTCTCCTCTCCCTCTCCCCTCCCCTCTCCATGCTCAGTCTCTCCTCTCCCTCCTCCCCTCCCCTCTCCATGCTTAGTCTCTCCTCTCCTCTCCCTCCTCCCCTCCCCTCTCCATGCTTAGTCTCTCCTCTCCTCCTCCCCTCCCCTCTCCATGCTCAGTCTCTCCTCTCCTCTCCCTCCTCCCCTCCCCTCTCCATGCTTAGTCTCTCCTCTCCTCCTCCCTCTCCCCCTCTCTCCATGCTCAGTCTCTCCTCTCCTCCTCCCTCTCCCCTCTCCATGCTCAGTCTCTATTCTCCTCCTCCCCCTCCATGCTCAGTCTCTCCTCCATCTCCTCTCTCCAGGCTCAGTCTCTACTCTCCTCCTCCCCTCCCCTCTCCATGCTCAGTCTCTCCTCTCCTCCTTCCTCTCCTCTCTTCATGCTCAGTCTCTCCTCTCCTCCTCCCCTCCCCTCTCCATGCTCAGTCTCTCCTCTCCTCCCCCCCTCTCCTCTCTCCATGCTCAGTCTCACCTCCTCCCTCTCCCCCTCTCTCCATGCTCAGTCTCTCCTCTCCCTCTCCCCCGCCCCTCTCCATGCTCAGTCTCTCCTCTCCCTCTCCCCCTCCCCTCTCCATGCTTAGTCTCTCCTCTCCTCCTCCCTCTCCCCCTCTCTCCATGCTCAGTCTCTCCTCTCCTCCTCCCTCTCCCCTCTCCATGCTTAGTCTCTCCTCTCCTCCTCCCTCTCCCCTCTCCATGCTCAGTCTCTCCTCTCCTCCTCCCTCTCCCCTCTCCATGCTCAATCTCTATTCTCCTCCTCCCCCCTCTCCATGCTTAGTTTCCCCTCCCCTCCTCCCTCTCCCCCTCTCTCCATGCTCAGTCTCTCCTCTCCTCCTCCCCTCCCCTCTCCATGCTCAGTCTCTCCTCCCCTCCTCCCTCTCCCCCTCTCTCCATGCTCAGTCTCTCCTCTCCTCCTCCCTCTCCTCTCTCCATGCTCAGTCTCTCCTCTCCTCCTCCCTCTCCCCTCTCCATGCTCAGTCTCTCCTCTCCTCTCTCCATGCTCAGTCTCTCCTCTCCTCCTCCCTCTCCCCTCTCCATGCTCAATCTCTCCTCTCCTCCTCCCTCTCCCCTCTCCATGCTCAGTCTCTCCTCTCCTCCTCCCTCTCCCCTCTCCATGCTCAGTCTCTCCTCTCCTCTTTCCTCTCCCCTCTCCATGCTCAGTCTCTATTCTCCCCCATCTCCATGCTCAGTCTCTCCTCCTCCCTCTCCTCTCTCCATGCTCTGTCTCTACTCTCCTCCTCCCCTCCCTCTCCATGCTCAGTCTCTCCTCTCCTCCTTCCTCTCCTCTCTTCATGCTCAGTCTCTCCTCTCCTCCTCCCCTCCCCTCTCCATGCTCAGTCTCTCCTCTCCTCCCCCTCTCCTCTCTCCATGCTCAGCCTCACCTCCTCCCTCTCCCCCCTCTCCATGCTCAGTCTCTCCTCTCCTCTCCCTCTCCCCCTCCCCTCTCCATGCTTAGTCTCTCCTCTCCTCCTCCCTCTCCCCCTCTCTCCATGCTCAGTCTCTCCTCTCCTCTCCTCCTCCCTCTCCCCTCTCCATGCTCAATCTCTATTCTCCTCCTCCCCCTCTCTCCATGCTTAGTCTCTCCTCTCCTCCTCCCCTCCCCTCTCCATGCTCAGTCTCTCCTCTCCTCCTCCCTCTCCTCTCTCCATGCTCAGTCTCTCCTCCTCCCTCCCCTCTCTCCATGCTCAGTCTCTCCTCTCCTCCTCCCTCTCCCTCTCCACGCTCAGTCTCTCCTCTCCTCCTCCCCTCCTCTCTTCATGCTCAGTCTCTCCTCTCCTCCTCCCTCCCCTCTCCCTCAGTCTCTCCCTCTCCTCCTCCTCTCCCCTCTCCACGCTCAGTCTCTCCTCTCCTCCTCCCTCTCCTCTCTTCATGCTCAGTCTCTCCTCTCCTCCTCCCCCTCCCCTCTCCATGCTCAGTCTCTCCTCTCCTCCTCCACTCTCTGCAAGTCACCCCCACAGAGGCATGTGAGGTTTTTCATTGTTCTTGACTCCTGACAGTAACAACATGTCCGCTGTCAGAGCTCCATATATAATGTATATAAACATCAATGAGAGACACCTCATTCACTAATTCACAGCTTTTACTGACGGTTTCTGTTCTTTTACTGGCTGTTCCACTATGCCCTACCAGACTGACTGGCTGACTGTCTAATTCATGTGACTGGCTGATTCATCTGACTGCCTGTCTGACTGTCTGATTCATCTGACTGACTGTCTGATTCATCTGACTTCCTGTCTGACTGTTCTACTCATCCGACTGCCTGTCTGACTGTCTGAATCATCTGACTCCCTGTCTGACTGTCTGATTCATCTGACTCCCTGTCTGACTCATCTGACTGCCTGTCTGACTGTCTGATTCATCTGACTGCCTTTCTGACTGTCTGATTCATCTGACTGCCTGCCTGACTGTCTGATTCATCTGACTGCCTGTCTGACTGTCTGATTCATCTGACTGCCTGCCTGACTGTCTGATTCATCTGACTGCCTGCCTGACTGTCTGATTTATCTGACTCCCTGTCTGACTCTCTGATTCATCAGATCTGAGTCCTCCAGGCAGGTTGGACACACCTGTCTCTGTTCACCACCAACAGTGTGCCATATACAGTATTACAGTAGCTGTGCTGTGATGTCTTACATGAATTGTGAACCTTTCTAATCGCAAATTAGAAAGATAGATAGATTGTAAGTGAAAGATTAATATATTTGCCAGGAGTATTAAATTGTTGATTGATTGATTGTGCTTTCTTCCATTGACTAAGACTCCATGAAATCCCATTCTAATGTAATCTACCCCAGACTCCATGAAATCCCATTCTAATGTAATCTACCCCAGACTCCATGAAATCCCATTCTAATGTAATCTACCCCAGACTCCATGAAATCCCATTCTAATGTAATCTACCCCAGACTCCATGAAATCCTGTAATTTACCCCAGACTCCATGAAATCCTGTAATCTACCCCAGACTCCATGAAATCCTGTAATCTACCCCAGACTCCATGAAATCCCATTCTAATGTAATTTACCCCAGACTCCATGAAATCCTGTAATTTACCCCAGACTCCATGAAATCCTGCAATCTACCCCAGACTCCATGAAATCCCATTCTAATGTAATTTACCCCAGACTCCATGAAATCCCATTCTAATGTAATTTACCCCAGACTCCATGAAATCCCATTCTAATGTAATTTACCCCAGACTCCATGAAATCCCATTCTAATGTAATTTACCCCAGACTCCATGAAATCCCATTCTAATGTAATTTATCCCAGACTCCATGAAATCCCATTCTAATGTAATTTACCCCAGACTCCATGAAATCCCATTCTAATGTAATTTATCCCAGACTCCATGAAATCCTGTAATCTACCCCAGACTCCATGAAATCCTGTAATCTACCCCAGACTCCATGAAATCCCATTCTAATGTAATTTACCCCAGACTCCATGAAATCCTGTAATTTACCCCAGACTCCATGAAATCCTGTAATTTACCCCAGACTCCATGAAATCCCATTCTAATGTAATTTATCCCAGACTTCATGAAATCCCATTCTAATGTAATTTACCCCAGACTCCATGAAATCCCATTCTAATGTAATTTACCCCAGACTCCATGAAATCCTGTAATTTACCCCAGACTCCATGAAATCCTGTAATTTACCCCAGACTCCATGAAATCCCATTCTAATGTAATCTACCCCAGACTCCATGAAATCCTGTAATTTACCCCAGACTCCATGAAATCCCATTCTAATGTAATTTACCCCAGACTCCATGAAATCCCATTCTAATGTAATCTACCCCAGACTCCATGAAATCCCATTCTAATGTAATTTACCCCAGACTCCATGAAATCCCATTCTAATGTAATCTACCCCAGACTCCATGAAATCCCATTCTAATGTAATTTACCCCAGACTCCATGAAATCCCATTCTAATGTAATTTACCCCAGACTCCATGAAATCCCATTCTAATGTAATTTACCCCAGACTCCATGAAATCCCATTCTAATGTAATCTACCCCAGACTCCATGAAATCCCATTCTAATGTAATTTACCCCAGACTCCATGAAATCCCATTCTAATGTAATTTACCCCAGACTCCATGAAATCCCATTCTAATGTAATCTACCCCAGACTCCATGAAATCCCATTCTAATGTAATTTACCCCAGACTCCATGAAATCCCATTCTAATGTAATCTACCCCAGACTCCATGAAATCCCATTCTAATGTAATTTACCCCAGACTCCATGAAATCCCATTCTAATGTAATCTACCCCAGACTCCATGAAATCCCATTCTAATGTAATCTACCCCAGACTCCATGAAATCCCATTCTAATGTAATTTATCCCAGACTCCATGAAATCCAATTCTAACTAAAACAAGTTTAAATGCCTTTAATATATATAATGAAAGACTTATTATTATATTATCAGAACGCCTAGCACACACACACACAACACACACACACACACACACACACAACACACACACACACACACACACACACACACACACACACACACACACACACGGCTCAAATTGGGGAGAGGAGATGATGAATGAACGATGAAGTTGATCAAGACTGATGTGTGAATAATGTGACAAAAGTGATTTAATACCCAGAACAGCTATTCAACTATATATTATATTAGCTATTCAACTATATATTATATTAGCTATTCAACTATATATTATATTAGCTATTCAACTATATATTATATTAGCTATTCAACTATATATTATAGTAGCTATTCAACTATATATTATATTAGCTATTCAACTATATATTATAGTAGCTATTCAACTATATATTATATTAGCTATTCAACTATATATTATATTAGCTATTCAACTATATATTATATTAGCTATTCAACTATATATTATATTAGCTATTCACCTATATATTATATTAGCTATTCAACTATATATTATATTAGCTATTCAACTATATATTATATTAGCTATTCGAATATATATTATATTAGCTATTCGACTATATATTATATTAGCTATTCAGCTATATATTATATTAGCTATTCAACTACATATTATATTAGCTATTCAACTATATATTATATTAGCTATTCAACTATATATTATATTAGCTATATATTATATTAGCTATTCAACTACATATTATATTAGCTATTCAACTATATATTATATTAGCTATTCAACCATGTATTATATTAGCTATATATTATATTAGCTATTCAACTATATATTATATTAGCTATTCAACTATATATTATATTAGCTATTCAACTATATATTATATTAGCTATATATTATATTAGCTATTCAACTATATATTATATTAGCTATTCACCTATGTATTATATTAGCTATTCAACTATATATTATATTAGCTATTCAACTATATATTATATTAGCTATATATTATATTAGCTATTCAACTATATATTATACTAGCTATTCAACTATATATTATATTAGCTATTCAACTATATATTATATTAGCTATTCAACTATATATTATAGTAGCTATTCAACTATATATTATATTAGCTATTCAACTATATATTATATTAGCTATTCAGCTATATATTATATTAGCTATTCAACTACATATTATATTAGCTATTCAACTATATATTATACTAGCTATTCAACTATATATTATATTAGCTATTCAACTATATATCATAGTAGCTATTCAACTATATATTATATTAGCTATTCAACTATATATTATATTAGCTATATATTATATTAGCTATTCAACTATATATTATACTAGCTATTCAACTATATATTATATTAGCTATTCAACTATATATCATAGTAGCTATTCAACTATATATTATATTAGCTATTCAACTATATATTATATTAGCTATTCAACTATATATTATATTAGCTATTCACCTATATATTATATTAGCTATATATTATATTAGCTATTCAACTATATATTATATTAGCTATTCAACTATATATTATATTAGCTATTCAACTATATATCATAGTAGCTATTCAACTATATATTATATTAGCTATTCAACTATATAGTATATTAGCTATTCAACTATATATTATATTAGCTATTCAACTATATATTATATTAGCTATTCACCTATATATTATATTAGCTATATATTATATTAGCTATTCAACTATATATTATATTAGCTATTCAACTATATATTATATTAGCTATTCAACTATATATTATATTAGCTATATATTATATTAGCTATTCAACTATATATTATACTAGCTATTCAACTATATATTATATTAGCTATTCAACCATATATTATAGTAGCTATTCAACTATATATTATAGTAGCTATTCAACTATATATTATATTAGCTATTCAACTATATATTATATTAGCTATTCAACTATATATTATATTAGCTATTCAACTATATATTATATTAGCTATTCACCTATATATTATATTAGCTATTCAACTATATATTATATTAGCTATTCGAATATATATTATATTAGCTATTCGACTATATATTATATTAGCTATTCAGCTATATATTATATTAGCTATTCAACTACATATTATATTAGCTATTCAACTATATATTATATTAGCTATTCAACTATATATTATATTAGCTATATATTATATTAGCTATTCAACTACATATTATATTAGCTATTCAACTATATATTATATTAGCTATTCAACCATATATTATATTAGCTATATATTATATTAGCTATTGAACTATATATTATATTAGCTATTCAACTATATATTATATTAGCTATTCAACTATATATTATATTAGCTATATATTATATTAGCTATTCAACTATATATTATATTAGCTATTCACCTATATATTATATTAGCTATTCAACTATATATTATATTAGCTATTCAAATATATATTATATTAGCTATTCGACTATATATTATATTAGCTATTCAGCTATATATTATATTAGCTATTCAACTACATATTATATTAGCTATTCAACTATATATTATATTAGCTATTCAACTATATATTATATTAGCTATATATTATATTAGCTATTCAACTATATATTATATTAGCTATTCAACTATATATTATATTAGCTATTCAACTACATATTATATTAGCTATTCAACTATATATTATATTAGCTATTCAACTATATATTATATTAGCTATATATTATATTAGCTATTCAACTACATATTATATTAGCTATTCAACTATATATTATATTAGCTATATATTATATTAGCTATTCAACTATATATTATATTAGCTATTCAACTATATATTATATTAGCTATTCAACTATATATTATATTAGCTATATATTATATTAGCTATTCAACTATATATTATATTAGCTATTCAAATATATATTATATTAGCTATTCGACTATATATTATATTAGCTATTCAGCTATATATTATATTAGCTATTCAACTACATATTATATTAGCTATTCAACTATATATTATACTAGCTATTCAACTATATATTATATTAGCTATTCAACTATATATCATAGTAGCTATCCAACTATATATTATATTAGCTATATATTATATTAGCTATTCAACTACATATTATATTAGCTATTCAACTATATATTATATTAGCTATATATTATATTAGCTATTCAACTATATATTATATTAGCTATATATTATATTAGCTATTCAACTATATATTATATTAGCTATTCAAATATATATTATATTAGCTATTCGACTATATATTATATTAGCTATTCAGCTATATATTATATTAGCTATTCAACTACATATTATATTAGCTATTCAACTATATATTATACTAGCTATTCAACTATATATTATATTAGCTATTCAACTATATATCATAGTAGCTATTCAACTATATATTATATTAGCTATTCAACTATATATTATATTAGCTATTCAACTATATATTATATTAGCTATTCAACTATATATTATATTAGCTATTCAACTATATATTATATTAGCTATATATTATATTAGCTATTCAACTATATATTATATTAGCTATTCAATTATATATTATATTAGCTATTCAACTATATATTATATTAGCTATATATTATATTAGCTATTCAACTATATATTATATTAGCTATTCAAATATATATTATATTAGCTATTCGACTATATATTATATTAGCTATTCAGCTATATATTATATTAGCTATTCAACTACATATTATATTAGCTATTCAACTATATATTATACTAGCTATTCAACTATATATTATATTAGCTATTCAACTATATATCATAGTAGCTATTCAACTATATATTATATTAGCTATTCAACTATATATTATAGTAGCTATTCAACTATATATTATATTAGCTATTTAACTATATATTATATTAGCTATTCAACTATATATTATATTAGCTATTCAACTATATATTATATTAGCTATATATTATATTAGCTATTCAACTATATATTATATTAGCTATTCAAATATATATTATATTAGCTATTCGACTATATATTATATTAGCTATTCATCTATATATTATATTAGCTATTCAACTACATATTATATTAGCTATTCAACTATATATTATACTAGCTATTCAACTATATATTATATTAGCTATTCAACTATATATCATAGTAGCTATTCAACTATATATTATATTAGCTATTCAACTATATATTATAGTAGCTATTCAACTATATATTATATTAGCTATTCAACTATATATTATATTAGCTATTCAACTATATATTATATTAGCTATTCAACTATATATTATATTAGCTATATATTATATTAGCTATTCAACTATATATTATATTAGCTATTCAAATATATATTATATTAGCTATTCGACTATATATTATATTAGCTATTCAGCTATATATTATATTAGCTATTCAACTACATATTATATTAGCTATTCAACTATATATTATACTAGCTATTCAACTATATATTATATTAGCTATTCAACTATATATCATAGTAGCTATTCAACTATATATTATATTAGCTATTCAACTATATATTATAGTAGCTATTCAACTATATATTATATTAGCTATTCAACTATATATTATATTAGCTATTCAACTATATATTATATTAGCTATTCAACTATATATTATATTAGCTATTCACCTATATATTATATTAGCTATTCAACTATATAGTATATTAGCTATTCAACTATATATTATATTAGCTATTCAACTATATATTATATTAGCTATATATTATATTAGCTATTCAACTATATATTATACTAGCTATTCAACTATATATTATATTAGCTATTCAACTATATATCATAGTAGCTATTCAACTATATATTATATTAGCTATTCAACTATATATTATATTAGCTATTCAACTATATATTATATTAGCTATTCAACTATATATTATATTAGCTATTCACCTATATATTATATTAGCTATTCAACTATATAGTATATTAGCTATTCAACTACATATTATATTAGCTATTCAACTATATATTATATTAGCTATTCAACCATATATTATATTAGCTATATATTATATTAGCTATTCAACACTATATTATATTAGCTATTCAACTATATATTATATTAGCTATTCAACTATATATTATATTAGCTATATATTATATTAGCTATTCAACTATATATTATATTAGCTATTCACCTATATATTATATTAGCTATTCAACTATATATTATATTAGCTATTCAAATATATATTATATTAGCTATTCGACTATATATTATATTAGCTATTCAGCTATATATTATATTAGCTATTCAACTATATATCATATTAGCTATTCAACTACATATTATATTAGCTATTCAACTACATATTATATTAGCTATTCAACTATATATTATATTAGCTATATATTATATTAGCTATTCAACTATATATTATATTAGCTATTCAACTATATATTATATTAGCTATTCAACTATATATTATATTAGCTATATATTATATTAGCTATTCAACTATATATTATATTAGCTATTCAACTATATATTATATTAGCTATTCAACTATATATTATATTAGCTATATTATTTTCCTTATGCGATTATTCTTCAAAAGAACTGAATAAAAAGCAACGCACAACCACTGATAAAGCACTTAAAATGAAATGTCCCTGAAGGTAATAAGGAAAGAAGTGGAGAGCGCTCAACCGATGTGAGTTGAGGTGTTTCAAACACATTTTTATTTGTTTTTAAAGTTGTTTTTTTTAATGATCTTAAAACGAAGCATCTCAATAAATAATGTCAAATCAGGTCATGCCAAGTTCCTTTCTGGCTGAAGAATGCTGAATTAATTTCCCTCCGTCAATTTTGTCCCCCTCCCTTCTAACGAGTCCTTGCATCAGAAAGGGAAACAGACGGTAGGTGTTCCTGAGAGTCAGGGAAACAGACGGTAGGTGTTCCTGAGAGTCAGGGAAACAGATGGTAGGTGTTCCTGAGAGTCAGGGAAACAGACGGTAGGTGTTCCTGAGAGTCAGGGAAACAGACGGTAGGTGTTCCTGAGAGTCAGGGAAACAGACGGTAGGTGTTCCTGAGAGTCAGGGAAACAGACGGTAGGTGTTCCTGAGAGTCAGGGAAACAGACGGTAGGTGTTCCTGAGAGTCAGGGAAACAGACGGTAGGTGTTCCTGAGAGTCAGGGAAACAGACGGTAGGTGTTCCTGAGAGTCAGGGAAACAGACGGTAGGTGTTCCTGAGAGTCAGGGAAACAGACGGTAGGTGTTCCTGAGAGTCAGGGAAACAGGTAAGTCAGTTCCTGAGAGTCAGGGAAACAGACGGTAGGTGTTCCTGAGAGTCAGGGAAACAGACGGTAGGTGTTCCTGAGAGTCAGGGAAACAGACGGTAGGTGTTCCTGAGAGTCAGGGAAACAGACGGTAGGTGTTCCTGAGAGTCAGGGAAACAGACGGTAGGTGTTCCTGAGAGTCAGGGAAACAGACGGTAGGTGTTCCTGAGAGTCAGGGAAACAGACGGTAGGTGTTCCTGAGAGTCAGGGAAACAGGCGGTAGGTGTCAAAAATAAACAACAGTAAAAGACATCCGAAGTTGTCATTTATTCACGCATCACACGTTGACACATCTGAACGCATGTGTGAAAGCAGAAACGAGTGTGTAAACGCCTAAGAAATGTTTTTGTCTCCAATTACAGTTCATGTTAATTCAAGACAGTGTTTCAGGCTCTCATTTACACATTAGGTGTTTGGGTAGATGTACCAGTAGTTACTATACATTAAGCTCTATATTAACACATCTCCCTTCATACATCAGAGATCACTGACGTGTGTGTGTGTGTGTGTGTGTGTGTGTGTGTGTGTGTGTGTGTGTGTGTGTGTGTGTGTGTGTGTGTGTGTGTGTGTGTGTGTGTGTGTGTGTGTGTGTGTGTGTGTGTGTGTGTGTGTGTGTGTGTGTGTGTGTGTGTGTGTGTGTGTGTTGAACTATACTTGACCAGATGTCCCCACGAGAAGAGTAAAAAATAATGGGGACATTTTGTTGGTCAAATGCTATTTCTAGAGGGTTTAGGGTTAAGGTTAGAATTAGGGTTAGAGTTAGAAATAAGTTTAAGGTTAGGTTAGGGTACGGGTTAGGGGTAAGGGTAAGGGCATGTAGGTTAGGGTTAGGGTATGGGTATTTAGGTTAGGGTTAGGGGTTAGGGTTAGGTTAGGGTACGAGTTAGGGGTTAGGTTAGGGGTTAGGGTCCGGGTTATGGGTTAGGGTTAGGTTAGGGTACGAGTTAGGGGTTAGGTTAGGGTACGGGTTAGGGGTTAGGGTACGGGTTAGGGTTAGGGTTAGGGTACGGGTTATGGGTTAGGGGTTAGGGGTTAGGGGTTAGGGGTTAGGGGTTAGGGTTAGGGTACGGGTTAGGGTTAGGGGGTTAGGGTACGGGT
>NC_056446.1:45160943-45180943 GCF_018296145.1 Oncorhynchus tshawytscha | reverse complement strand
CCACCTTTTGCAGCAATTGTAGCTGCAATTCTCTTTGGATATGTCTCTATAAGCTTGGCACATCTAGCCACGGGGATATTTGGTGTTCACTGGGGAAGGTGTTCTCAGGGTGATGAGAGGTGTTGGGTTTGCTCCCAGACATAGCATTTTCCTTGATGGCCAAAAAGCTCAGCTTTAGTCTCATCTGACCAGAATAAATCAAATCAAATGTATTTATATATCCCTTCGTACATCAGCTGATATCTCAAAGTGCTGTACAGAAACCCAGCCTAAAACCCCAAACATCAAGCAATGCAGGTGTAGAAGCACGGTGGCTAGGAAAAACTCCCTAGAAAGGCCAAAACCTAGGAAGAAACCTAGAGAGGAACCAGGCTATGTGGGGTGGCCAGTCCTCTTCTGGCTGTGCCAGGTGGAGATTATAACAGAACATGGCCAAGATGTTCAAGATGTTCAAGATGTTTAGAGTACCTTCTTCCATATGTTTGGAGATCTCCACATGCCTTTTGGCAACCACCAATGTGCCGTGCATGACTTAAGGTGGACCTATGGACAGATACTCCAATCTCCGCTGTGGAGCTTTGCAGCTCCTTTAGGGTTATCTTTGTTCTCTTTGTTATCTTTGTTCTCTTTGTTCTCTTTGGTCTCTTTCTTTTAATGCCCTCCTTGCCTGGTCCATGAGTTTTGGTGGGCGGCCGTCTCTTGGCAGGTTTCTTGTGGTGCCATATTCTTAACATACAAACCACTTTTTGCACAAACCACTTTTCCATTTAAAAAAATAATATATATTTTTTTCAACAAGTACATTTTTTTTATTTCAATTCACCAGTTTGGACTATGTTGTGTATGTCCATTACATGAAATCCAAATAAATATCTATTTAAATTACAGGATGTAATGTTGCAAAATAGGAAAAACGCCAAGGGGGATGAAAAGTTTTGCGAGGCACTGCACATCTACTGCTACTGTTGATAATTCTGCTATTTACTGCTACTTCACGTACTACTACTGCTGAGTACTACTACTGCTACATTCTGTGACCATTACAGTGTAAAGCCCTGTACATTCTGTGACCATTACAGTGTAAAGCTCTGTACATTCGGTCACTAAAGCTGTGTCTAATTGTTTCTCCAGCCTGTCTGTTCAGGGAGGCTCAGTAGTGTGGACTCAGCACTATTCAGGGACACCATGACTCCAGACTCTCTCTCTCTCTCTCTCACACACACACACACACACACACACACACACACACACACACACACACACACACACACACACACACACACACACACACACACACACACACACACATCTAAATCTCTTAATGTACTTCTCTTCTTTGCTTCTCTCCCTGTCTCCCCACATCTCTCTCCTCCCCTGCCTCTTGTTATGTCTCCCCACATCTCTCTCCTCCCCTGCCTCTTGTTATGTCTCCCCACATCTCTCTCCTCCCCTGCCTCTTGTTATGTCTCCCCACATCTCTCTCCTCCCCTGCCTCTTGTTATGTCTCCCCACATCTCTCTCCTCCCCTGCCTCTTGTTATGTCTCCCCACATCTCTCTCCTCCCCTGCCTCTTGTTATGTCTCCCCACATCTCTCTCCTCCCCTGCCTCTTGTTATGTCTCCCCACATCTCTCTCCTCCCCTGCCTCTTGTTATGTCTCCCCACATCTCTCTCCTCCCCTGCCTCTTGTTATGTCTCCCCACATCTCTCTCCTCCTGCCTCTTGTTATGTCTCCCCACATCTCTCTCTCCCCTGCCTCTTGTTATGTCTCCCCACATCTCTCTCCTCCCCTGCTTCTTGTTATGTCTCCCCACATCTCTCTCCTCCCTGCCTCTTGTTATGTCTCCCCACATCTCTCCTCCTCCTGCCTCTTGTTATGTCTCCCCACATCTCTCTCCTCCCCTGCCTCTTGTTATGTCTCCCCACATCTCTCTCCTCCCCTGCCTCTTGTTATGTCTCCCCACATCTCTCTCCTCCTGCCTCTTGTTATGTCTCCCCACATCTCTCTCCTCCCCTGCCTCTTGTTATGTCTCCCCACATCTCTCTCCTCCCCTGCCTCTTGTTATGTCTCCCCACATCTCTCTCCTCCCCTGCCTCTTGTTATGTCTCCCACATCTCTCTCCTCCCCTGCCTCTTGTTATGTCTCACCACATCTCTCTCTCCCCTGCCTCTTGTTATGTCTCACCACATCTCTCTCCTCCCCTGCCTCTTGTTATGTCTCCCACATCTCTCTCCTCCCCTGCCTCTTGTTATGTCTCTCCCCTCCCCTGCCTCTTGTTATGTCTCCCCACATCTCTCTCCTCCCCTGCCTCTTGTTATGTCTCCCCACATCTCTCTCCTCCCCTGCCTCTTGTTATGTCTCACCACATCTCTCTCCTCCCCTGCCTCTTGTTATGTCTCACCACATCTCTCTCCTCCCCTGCCTCTTGTTATGTCTCCCACATCTCTCTCCTCCCCTGCCTCTTGTTATGTCTCCCCACATCTCTCTCCTCCCCTGCCTCTTGTTATGTCTCACCACATCTCTCTCCTCCCCTGCCTCTTGTTATGTCTCCCCACATCTCTCTCCTCCCCTGCCTCTTGTTATGTCTCCCCACATCTCTCCTCCCCTGCCTCTTGTTATGTCTCCCCACATCTCTCTCCTCCCCTGCCTCTTGTTATGTCTCCCCACATCTCTCTCCTCCCCTGCCTCTTGTTATGTCTCCCCACATCTCTCTCCTCCCCTGCCTCTTGTTATGTCTCCCCACATCTCTCTCCTCCCCTGCCTCTTGTTATGTCTCCCCACATCTCTCCTCCCCTGCCTCTTGTTATGTCTCCCACATCTCTCTCCTCCCCTGCCTCTTGTTATGTCTCCCCACATCTCTCTCCTCCCCTGCCTCTCTTTGTTATGTCTCCCCACATCTCTCTCCTCCCCTGCCTCTTGTTATGTCTCCCCACATCTCTCTCCTCCCCTGCCTCTTGTTATGTCTCACCACATCTCTCTCCTCCCCTGCCTCTTGTTATGTCTCACCACATCTCTCTCCTCCCCTGCCTCTTGTTATGTCTCCCCACATCTCTCTCCTCCCCTGCCTCTTGTTATGTCTCCCCACATCTCTCTCCTCCCCTGCCTCTTGTTATGTCTCCCCACATCTCTCTCCTGCCCCTGCCTCTTGTTATGTCTCCCCACATCTCTCTCCTCCCCTGCCTCTTGTTATGTCTCCCCACATCTCTCTCTCCCCTGCCTCTTGTTATGTCTCCCACATCTCTCTCCTCCTGCCTCTTGTTATGTCTCCCCACATCTCTCTCCTCCCCTGCCTCTTGTTATGTCTCCCACATCTCTCTCCTCCCCTGCCTCTTGTTATGTCTCCCCACATCTCTCTCCTCCTGCCTCTTGTTATGTCTCCCACATCTCTCTCCTCCCCTGCCTCTTGTTATGTCTCCCCACATCTCTCCTCCCCTGCCTCTTGTTATGTCTCCCACATCTCTCTCCTCCCCTGCCTCTTGTTATGTCTCCCCACATCTCTCTCCTCCCCTGCCTCTTGTTATGTCTCCCCACATCTCTCTCCTCCCCTGCCTCTTGTTATGTCTCCCCACATCTCTCTCCTCCCCTGCCTCTTGTTATGTCTCCCCACATCTCTCTCCTCCCCTGCCTCTTGTTATGTCTCCCCACATCTCTCTCCTCCCCTGCCTCTTGTTATGTCTCCCCACATCTCTCTCCCCCTGCCTCTTGTTATGTCTCCCCACATCTCTCTCCTCCCCTGCCTCTTGTTATGTCTCCCCACATCTCTCTCCTCCCCTGCCTCTTGTTATGTCTCCCACATCTCTCTCCTCCCCTGCCTCTTGTTATGTCTCCCACATCTCTCTCCTCCCCTGCCTCTTGTTATGTCTCCCCACATCTCTCATCTCTCTCTCCTCCCCTGCCTCTTGTTATGTCTCCCCACATCTCTCTCCTCCCCTGCCTCTTGTTATGTCTCCCACATCTCTCTCCTCCCCTGCCTCTTGTTATGTCTCCCCACATCTCTCTCCTCCCCTGCCTCTTGTTATGTCTCCCCACATCTCTCTCCTCCCCTGCCTCTTGTTATGTCTCCCACATCTCTCCTCCCCTGCCTCCTCCCCACATCCTGCCTCTTGTTATGTCTCCCCACATCTCTCTCCTCCCCTGCCTCTTGTTATGTCTCCCCACATCTCTCTCCTCCCCTGCCTCTTGTTATGTCTCCCCACATCTCTCTCCTCCCCTGCCTCTTGTTATGTCTCCCCACATCTCTCTCCTCCCCTGCCTCTTGTTATGTCTCCCCACATCTCTCTCCTCCCCTGCCTCTTGTTATGTCTCCCCACATCTCTCTCCTCCCCTGCCTCTTGTTATGTCTCCCCACATCTCTCTCCTCCCCTGCCTCTTGTTATGTCTCCCCACATCTCTCTCCTCCCCTGCCTCTTGTTATGTCTCCCCACATCTCTCTCCTCCCCTGCCTCTTGTTATGTCTCCCCACATCTCTCTCCTCCCCTGCCTCTTGTTATGTCTCCCCACATCTCTCTCCTCCTGCCTCTTGTTATGTCTCCCCACATCTCTCTCCTCCCCTGCCTCTTGTTATGTCTCCCCACATCTCTCTCCTCCCCTGCCTCTTGTTATGTCTCCCACATCTCTCTCCTCCCCTGCCTCTTGTTATGTCTCCCCACATCTCTCTCCTCCCCTGCCTCTTGTTATGTCTCCCCACATCTCTCTCCTCCCCTGCCTCTTGTTATGTCTCACCACATCTCTCCTTTCTCTCAACTTCCTCTCGCTGTCTCTCCCTGTGTTCCCCAAGTCTTCCTGGATCAAGGCTCAGGGTGAGACCCAGATGGAGACACGTGAGGCAGATGGTTCAGGGTGAGATTTATTGAATTGACAGCTGCTGACAGAAAGCAGGTTGAGGACATGGGTTTGTAATCCAGGTAAATAGCTGGACAGACATGGGTTTGTAATCCAGGTAAATAGTTGGACAGACATGGGTTTGTAATCCAGGTAAATAGCTGGACAGACATGGGTTTGTAATCCAGGTAAATAGTTGGACAGACATGGGTTTGTAATCCAGGTAAATAGCTGGCAGACGTAGACGGCAGGCAGGCTCAGGGTCAAGACAGGCAAAAGGTTGTAACCGGCGAGACTAGAACAATAAACAGACATTGGAAAACCACTGGCAAACCTTGACGGGACAAAATGAACTGGAAACAGACAAACAGAGAACACAGGTATAAATACCCAGGGGATAATGGGGAACATGGGAGACACCTGGTGGAGGGGTGGAGACCAGCACAAGACAGGTGAAACAGATCATGGTGTGACACACTGGTCTCAGAGTAGAATCACCAGTATGTCCTTCACACCTCTCTGCTCATCGTGTCAGGATTCCTCTGTAGGAGAAGGATCTCCATAGTAACAGAGCTCCTTTGTGTCTGTCTGTCTGTCTGTCTGTCTGTCTGTCTGTCTGTCTGTCTGTCTGTCTGTCTGTCCGTCTGTCCGTCCGTCCGAATGGAAACTCTTTGATGGACTGGCCAGCTCCAACACACAGTAATGAGATGAGAGACACACACATTATGATTGTGTGATGGGTTATATTACTGAGGTAGTCCTGTCTCATATCTGTTATATTCCTGAGGTAGACCTGTCTCATATCTGTTATATTCCTAAGGTAGTCCTGTATCATATCTGTTATATTACTGAGGTAGACCTGTCTCATATCTGCCTTAATTACTGAGGTAGTCCTGTCTCATATCTGTTATATTACTGAGGTAGTCCTGTCTCATATCTGTTATATTCCTGAGGTAGACCTGCCTCATATCTGTTATATTACTGAGGTAGACCTGTCTCATATCTGTTATATTCCTGAGGTAGTCCTGTCTCATATCTGTTATATTACTGAGGTAGACCTGTCTCATATCTGCCTTACTTATAGACCTGTACCTACTGTGGTACTTACTCAGGGTTTCCTGTCTCATATATCTGAGTGTCTATAGTCAGTGGTGACTCTCATCAAATGTTAACAAGTAGGGCTCTCTTTCAGATCTGACAGTTAAAACACTCTCCTCCTCCTCTCGTATTCTCTCCATCCCCAGCCAGCCTCTCCCTCCTCTCCTCTCGTATTCTCTCTATCCCCACCCAGCCTCTCCCTCCCTATCCTCTCGTATTCTCTCCATCCCCACCCAGCCTCTCCTATTCTCTCCATCCCCACCCAGCCTCTCCCTCCTCTCCTCTCATATTCTCTCCATCCCCACCCAGCCTCTCCCTATTCTCTCCTCCTCCTCTCGTATTCTCTCCATCCCCAGCCAGCCTCTCCTTCCTCTCCTCTCGTATTTTCTCCATCCCCACCCAGCCTCTCCCTCCTCTCTCCTCCATCAGTATTCTCTCCATCCCCACCCAGCCTCTCCCTCCTCCTCCTCTCCTATTCTCCATCCCCATCCCCACCCCAGCCTCTCTCTCCTCTCCTCTCATAGCCTCTCCCTTCTCTCCATCCCCACCCAGCCTCTCCCTCCTCTCGTATTCCTCTCCCCACCCATTCTCTCCATCCCCAGCCAGCCTCTCCCTCCTCTTCCTCCTCTCGTATTCTCTCCATCCCCACCCAGCCTCTCCCTCCCTCTTGTATTCTCATCCATCCCCACCCAGCCTCTCCCTCCTCTTCCTCTCATATTCTCTCCATCCCCACCCAGCCTCTCCCTCCTCTTCCTCTCGTATTCTCTCCATCCCCACCCAGCCTCCTCCTCCCTCCTCTCGTATTCTCTCCATCCCCACCCAGCCCTCTCCTCCTCCTCTCGTATTCTCTCCATCCCCACCCAGCCTCTCCCTCCTCTCATAGCCTTCTCTCCATCCCCACCCAGCCTCTCCCTCCTCTCCTCTCTCCATATTCTCTCCATCCCCACCCAGCCTCTCCCTCCTCTCATATTCTCTCCATCCCCACCCAGCCTCTCCCCCTCCTCTTCCTCTCAGCCTCTCCCTTCTCTCCATCCCCACCCAGCCTCTCCCTCCTCTCGTATTCTCTCCATCCCCACCCAGCCTCTCCCTCCTCTCGTATTCTCTCCATCCCCACCCAGCCTCTCCCTCCTCTTCCTCTCGTATTCTCTCCATCCCCACCCAGCCTCTCCTCCTCCTCTCGTATTCTCTCCATATTCTCCTCCATCTCCCATCCCCACCCAGCCTCTCCCTCCTCTTCCTCTCAGCCTCTATTCTCTCCATCCCATAGCCAGCCCTCCTCTCCTCTTCCTCCATCCCCACCCAGTATTCTCTCCATCAAGCCTCTCCCTCCTCTCATATTCTCCCATCCCCCCAGCCTCTCCCTCCTCTTCCTCTCGTATTCCTCCATCGTATTCTCTCCATCCCCACCCAGCCTCTCCCTCCTCTTCCTCTCGTATTCTCTCCATCCCCACCCAGCCTCTCCCTCCTCTCGTATTCTCTCCATCCCCACCCAGCCTCTCCCTCCTCTCCCTCCTCATCAGCCTCTCCCTCCTCTTCCTCTCGTATTCTCCATCCCCACCCAGCCTCTCCCTCCTCTCGTATTCTCCTCCATCGTATTCCCCATCCCCCAGCCTCTCCCTCCTCCTCCTCCTCTCGTATTCTCTCC
The DNA here is from genome assembly GCF_018296145.1 of Oncorhynchus tshawytscha. Classification (NCBI taxonomy): domain Eukaryota; kingdom Metazoa; phylum Chordata; class Actinopteri; order Salmoniformes; family Salmonidae; genus Oncorhynchus; species Oncorhynchus tshawytscha. The sequence goes on along the minus strand of NC_056446.1, from coordinate 45,173,379 downwards.
ATCCCCACCCAGCCCTCCCTCCTCTTTCTCTCCATCCCCACCCAGCCTCTCCCTCCTCTCGTATTCTCTCCATCCCCACCCAGCCTCCCTCTTCCTCCTCTCCATCCCCACCCAGCCTCCCTCCTCTCGTATTCTCTCCATCCCCACCCAGCCTCTCCCTCCTCCTCCTCCATCCCCACCCAGCCTCTCCCTCCTCTCTCTCCATCCCCACCCAGTCTCTCCCCCTCCTCTCCTCCTCCCCACCCAGTATTCTCTCCATCCCCACCCAGCCTCTCTCTCCTCCTCCTCTCGTATTCTCTCCATCCCCACCCAGCCTCTCCCTCCTCTCCTCTCGTATTCTCTCCATCCCCACCCAGCCTCTCCCTCCCTCTCTCTCCATCATATTCCTCTCCATCCCCACCCAGCCTCTCCCTAGCCTCTCCTCCTCTCGTATTCTCTCCATCCCCAGCCAGCCTCTCCTTCCCTCTATTCCTCCATCAGCCTCCTCCTCTCCTCTCTCTATTTTCTCCATCCTCACCCAGCCTCTCTCCTCCTCTCCTCTCGTATTCTCTCCATCCCCACCCAGCCTCTCCCTCCTCCTCCTCTCCTATTCTCTCCATCCCCACCCAGCCTCTCTCTCCTCCTCTCTCATATTCTCTCTATTCCCCACCCAGCCTCTCCCCCTCCTCTCCTCTCGTATTCTCTCCATCCCCAGCCAGCCTCTCCCTCCTCCTCCTCCTCTCTCCATCCCCACCCGTATTCTCTCCATCCCCACCCAGCCTCTCCCTCCTCTTGTATTCTCTCCATCCCCACCCAGCCTCCCTCCCTCCCTCTTCCTCTCATATTCTCTCCATCCCCACCCAGCCTCTCCTCCCTTCCTTCCTCTCCTCCCCACCCAGTATTCTCTCCATCCCCACCCAGCCTCTCCCTCCTCTTCCTCTCGTATTCTCTCCATCCCCACCCAGCCTCTCCCTCCTCTTCCTCATATTCTCTCCATCCCCACCCAGCCTCTCCCTCCTCTTCCTCTCGTATTCCCTCTCCATCCCCACCCAGCCTCCTCCTCCTCTCCATATTCTCTCCATCCCCACCCACCCCTCTCCCTCCTCTCCTCTCGTATTCTTCCATCCCTCCATCCCCACCCAGCCTCTCCCTCCCTCCTCTCGTATTCTCTCCATCCCCACCCAGCCTCTCCCTCCTCTCGTATTCTCTCCATCCCCACCCATTCCCTCCTCCTCCATCCCCACCCAGCCTCTCCCTTCCTCTCGTATTCTCTCCATCCCCACCCAGCCTCTCCCTCCTCCTCTCGTATTCTCTCCATCCCCTAGCCAGCTCCTCTCCCTCCTCTTCCTCTCGTATTCTCTCCATCCCTAGCCAGCCTCTCCCTCCTCCTCTCGTATTCTCTCCATCAGCCTCTCCCTATTCCTCTCATTCTCTCCATCCCCACCCAGCTCTCCCTCCTCTCCTTCCTCAGCCTCTCCTCCTCCTCCTCTTCTCTCCATCCCCACCCAGCCTCTCCCTCCCTCTTGTATTCCTCCATCAGTATTCTCTCCATCCCCACCCAGCCTCTCCTCCTCCTCTCGTATTCTCTCCATCCCCACCCAGCCCTCTCCCTCCTCGTATTCTCTCCATCCCCACCCAGCCTCTCCTCCCTCCTCTCGTCATATTTCTCTCCATCCCCACATCCCAGCCTCTCCCCCTCCTCCTCTCGTATTCTCTCCATCCCCACCCAGCCTCTCCCTCCTCTCGTATTCTCTCCATCCAGCCTCTCCTCCTCCTCTTGTATTCTCTCCATCCCCACCCAGCCTCTCCCTCCTCTCCTCTCGTCTCCATTCTCTCCATCGTATTCTCTCCATAGCTCCCACCCAGCCTCTCCCTCCCTTCTTCCTCTCCTATTCTCTCCATCCCCACCCAGCCTCTCCCTCCTCTCTCCTCCTCCTCTCGTATTCTCTCCATCCCCACCCAGCCTCTCTCCTCCATCCCTCTCGTATTCTCTCCATCCCCACCCAGCCTCTCCCTCCTCTCCTCCATTCCCATCCCAGCCCTCCTCCTCCTCTCGTATTCTCTCCATCCCCACCCAGTCTCTCCCTCCTCTCCTCTCGTATTCTCTCCATCCCCACTCGTATTCTCCAGCCTCTCCTCTCCTCTCCTCTCGTATTCTCTCCATCCCCACCCAGCCTCTCCCTCCTCTCCTCTCGTATTCTCTCCATCCCCACCTAGCCTCTCTCTCCTCTCCTCTCATATTCTCTCCATCCCCACCCACCCATTCTCTCCATCCCCCCTCTCCTAAAACAGTACTGTTCTCAGACCCTCTCATTGTTGTTGTCGTCAGAAGCTAGAGGAGTCTCCTAAAACAGTACTGTTCTCAGACCCTCTCATTGTTGTTGTCGTCAGAAGCTCGAGGAGTCTCATAAAACACTGCTATTCTCAGACCGTCTCGTTGTTGTTATTGTTGTTGTACAGGACATCGTCAGAAGCTAGAGGAGTCTCTTAAAACAGGGCTGTTCTCAGACCGTCTCGTTGTTGTTATTGTTGTTGTTGTACAGGACATCGTCAGAAGCTGGAGGAGTCTCCTAAAACAGTGCTATTCTCAGACCCTCTCATTGTTGTTGTCGTCAGAAGCTAGAGGAGTCTCCTAAAACAGGGCTGTTCTCAGACCGTCTCGTTGTTGTTATTGTTGTTGTACAGGACATCGTCAGAAGCTAGAGGAGTCTCCTAAAACAGGGCTGTTCTCAGACCGTCTCAGTGAGCTGGAGAGGATCAGACAGACAACCATGAGGGTTGCCGTGCCGACACAGTCCCAACAACAGCCGCTCAACGCTGGACACAACCCCTTCAACCCCCAAGGGCAGACACAGATACCAGGTGAATTTTAAATACAGTCCCTCCTAACCCTTATTTAGTCAGATACCAGGTGAGTTTTAAATACAGGCCCCCTTAACCCTTATTAACACAGATTCCAGGTGAGATTTAAATACTCTAACCCCCGACACACATAGACACAGATACCAGATGAGACCATAATATCTAACACCCGACACACATAGACACAGATACCAGATGAGACCATAATCTCTAACACCCGACACACATAGACACAGATACCAGATGAGACCATAATCTCTAACACCCGACACACATAGACACAGATACCAGATGAGACCATAATCTCTAACCCCAGAGACACACAGACACAGATACCAGATGTCTATCAGTCCTGTTGTAACTACATCTCTGATCTGTCCTAATCTGTTGTAACTACATCTCTGATCTGTCCCAATCTATCAGTCCTGTTGTAACTACATCTCTGACCTGTCCCAATCTATCAGCCCTGTTGTAACTACATCTCTGATCTGTCCCAATCTATCAGTCCTGTTGTAACTACATCTCTGACCTGTCCCAATCTATCAGCCCTGTTGCAACTACATCTCTGATCTGTCCCGTTGTAACTACATCTCTCATCTGTCCCAATCTATCAGCCCTGTTGTAACTACATCTCTGATCTGTCCCAATCCATCAGTCCTGTTGTAACTCCATCTCTGATCTGTCCCAATCTATCAGTCCTGTTGTAACTCTGTCTCTGGTCTATCCCAATCTATCAGTCCTGTTGTAACTACATATCTGATCTGCCCCAATCTATCAGTCCTGTTGTAACTCCGTCTCTGATCTGTCCCAATCTATTAATCCTGTTGTAACTCCATCTATGATCTGTCCAAATCTATCAGTCCTGTTGTAACTCCATCTCTGATCTGCCCCAATCTATCAGTCCTGTTGTAACTCCATCTCTGATCTGTCCCAATCTATCAATCCTGTTGTAACTCCATCTATGACCTGTCCCAATATATCAGTCCTGTTGTAACTACATCTCTGATCTGTCCCAATCTATCAGTCCTGTTGTAACTACATCTTTGATCTGTCCCAATCTATCAGTCCTGTTGTAACTACATATCTGATCTGTCCCAATCTATCAGTCCTGTTGTAACTACATCTCTGATCTGTCCCAATCTATCAATGCTGTTGTAACTACATCTCTGACCTGTCCCAATCTATCAGTCCTGTTGTAACTACATCTCTGATCTGTCCCAATCTATCAGGCCTTATACAGTCAGTGATGACTTAACAAGTCTTTTAGTTCCACTACAGTTTATTCTCTGTTGGTTACAATACGAGTCTATGTGGATGGTATATTTGGATGGTTTTAGGTGTGCTATTCTAGCATTGACTTGCCTGGCCTTACCTGTACAATTCAATATTTCAAAATACTTCTTACATGTTATTATTTTGAAAATATGTATATTTACAGTTTTGGCAAATGTGTTTGATTCGGTTGAGACATTAGTGAAGTACAGAAACGGAGTGAAAACCCTTTTCTCTGCTGGACATGTGCCAGAAAAATGCTTGGTTTCTCTCTCTCTCTCTCGCTCTGTCGCTCTATATGCAAATATATATATAATAAATATATATCTATAATATATAATAAATAATATATCGCTAAATAATAATAATAATAATATAATAATAATCGCTCTTAATAATATGTCTCTATAATAATAATAATATAATATAATCGCTCTTCTAATCGCTCTCTCTCTCTGTAATAATCGCTCTAATCTCTCTCGCTCTCTCTCTCGCTCTCCCTCTCTCTCTCTCTCTCTCTCCCTCTCTCTCTCTCCTCTCTCTCTCTCTCTCTCTCTCTCTCTCTCTCTCTCTCTCTCTCTCTCTCTCTCTCTCAGGAGAGAGACAGGAAGAGACAAACATACAATGTGTCATTACTCAGGATGTTACATCAGACCTGGTAACCAATGATCCAGTGAAATGAGACACTCACAGCCTGAACATGCTCCATCTTCTAGAACTAGTTCTCTACACCGTATTCACTAAACAGTATTCACTACACAGTATTCACTACACAGTATTCTCTACACAGTATTCACTACACAGTATTCTCTACACAGTATTCACTACACAGTATTCACTACAGTGTTCTCTACACAGTATTCTCTACACAGTATTCACTACACATTGTTCTCTACACAGTATTCACTACAGTGTTCTCTACACAGTATTCACTACAGTGTTCTCTACACAGTATTCTCTACACAGTATTCACTACAGTGTTCTCTACACAGTGTTCTCTACACAATATTCTCTACACAGTATTCACTACACAGTATTCACTACACATTGTTCTCTACACAGTATTCACTACAGTGTTCTCTACACAGTATTCACTACACAGTATTCACTACACAGTATTCTCTACACAGTATTCACTACACAGTATTCTCTACACAGTATTCACTACACAGTATTCACTACAGTGTTCTCTACACAGTATTCTCTACACAGTATTCACTACACATTGTTCTCTACACAGTATTCACTACAGTGTTCTCTACACAGTATTCTCTACACAGTATTCACTACACAGTATTCTCTACACAGTATTCACTAAACAGTATTCTCTACACAGTATTCACTACAGTGTTCTCTACACAGTGTTCTCTACACAGTATTCACAACACAGTGTTCTCTACACAGTATTCACAACACAGTGTTCTCTACACAGTATTCACAACACATTGTTCTCTACACAGTATTCACTACAGTGTTCTCTACACAGTATTCTCTACACAGTATTCACTAAACAGTATTCTCTACACAGTATTCACTACAGTGTTCTCTACACAGTGTTCTCTACACAGTATTCACAACACAGTGTTCTCTACACAGTATTCACAACACAGTGTTCTCTACACAGTATTCACAACACAGTGTTCTCTACACAGTATTCTCTACACAGAATTCACTACAGTGTTCTCTACACAGTGTTCTCTACACAGTATTCACTACAGTGTTCTCTACACAGTATTCACTACACAGTATTCTCTACACAGTATTCACTAAACAGTATTCTCTACACAGTATTCACTAAACAGTATTCTCTACACAGTATTCACTACAGTGTTCTCTACACAGTATTCACTACAGTGTTCTCTACACAGTATTCACAACACAGTGTTCTCTACACAGTATTCACTACACAGTATTCTCTACACAGTATTCACTACAGTGTTCTCTACACAGTATTCACTACAGTGTTCTCTACACAGTATTCACAATACAGTGTTCTCTACACAGTATTCACTACACAGTATTCTCTACACAGTATTCACTACACAGTATTCTCTACACAGTATTCACTACAGTGTTCTCTACACAGTATTCACTACACAGTATTCATTACACAGTATTCACTCCTACTGGCCCTGATACAGAGGTAGAACACTGGACAACTCCTCCTCCTCCTCCTCCTCCACCTCCTCCTCATCGCTAGCCATGCCCCTCTCCTCCTCCTCTTCCTCCTACTCCTCCTTTCTAACCATCCCTTTCTCCTCTTCCAGACCCTCGCCAGTCCCAGTCGTCTCCTCCCTGGTCCTATGAGCAGTCCTACCCGTCCTACCTGAGTCCCATGACCTCCCCGTCTGTCCACTCCACCACGCCCCTCTCCTCCAGCCGAGCCACGGGCTTGCCCAACATCACTGACCCGCCCCGCCGCCTGCCAGGTAACACACACTAGCAACACCCTGCATCCCACCCTCATCCCACCCTGTATCCCACCCTCATCCCACCCTGCATCCCACCCTCATCCCACCCTCATCCCACCCTGTATCCCACCCTGTATCCCACCCTCATCCCACCCTGTATTCAACCCTCATCCCACCCTCATCCCACCCTGTGTCCCACCCTGCATCCCACCCTGCATCCCACCCTCATCCCACCCTCATCCCACCCTGTATTCCACCCTCATCCCAACCTGTATCACACCCTCATCCCACCCTGTTTCCCACCCTCATCCCACCCTCATCCCACCCTCATCCCACCTTGTATCCCACCCTCATCCCACCCTGTATCCCACCCTCATCCCACATTCCACCCTCATCCCACCCTGTATCCCACCCTGCATCCCACCCTCATCCCACCCTGCATCCCACCCTCATCCCACCGTATATCCTTCCCTCATCCCACCCTCATCCCACCCTGTATCACACCCTCATCCCACACTGCACCTACCCTCATCCCACCCTCATCCCACCCTCATCCCACCCTGTATTCCACCCTCATCCCACCCTGTATCCCACCCTCATCCCACCCTGTTTCCCACCCTCATCCCACCCTCATCCCACCCTCATCCCACCCTGTATCCCACCCTGTATCCCACCCTCATCCCACCCTGTATCCCACCCTCATCCCACCCTCATCCCACCCTGTATCCCACCCTGCATCCCACCCTCATCCCACCCTGTATCCCACCCTCATCCCACCCTGCATCCCACCCTCATCCCACCCTGTTTCCCACCCTGTATCCCACCCTGCATCCCACCCTCATCCCACATCCCACCCTCATCCAACCCTCATCCCACCCTCATCCCACCCTGTATACCACCCTGCATCCCACCTGTATCCCACCCTATATCCTTCCCTCATCCCACCCTGTATCCCACCCTCATCCCACCCTCATCCCACCCTGTATTCCACCCTCATCCCACCCTGTATCCCACCCTGTATCCCACCCTGTATTCCACCCTCATCCCACCCTGTATCCCACCCTGTATCCCACCCTGCATCCCACCCTCATCCCACCCTGCATCCCACCTTCATCCCACCCTCATCCCACCCTGTATTCCACCCTCATCCCACCCTGCATCCCACCCTCATCCCACCCTCGTCCCTCCCTGTATCCCACCCTGTATCCCAACCTCATCCCACCCTGCATCCCACCCTGTATCCCACCCTCATCCCACCCTCATCGCACCCTCATCCCACCCTGTATCCCACCCTGTATCCCACCCTATATCCTTCCCTCATCCCACCCTGTATCCCACCCCCATCCCACCCTCATCCCACCCTCATCCTACCCTGTATCCCACCCTGTATTCCACCCTCATCCCACCCTGTATCCCACCCTGCATCCCACCCTATATCCTTCCCTCATCCCACCCTGTATCCCACCCTCATCCCACCCTGTATCCCACCCTGTATCCCACCCTGTATCCCACCCTCATCCCACCCTGCATCCCACCCTCATCCCACCCTCATCCCACCCTGTATTCCACCCTCATCCCACCCTGTATCCCACCCTGTTTCCCACCCTCATCCCACCCTGTATCCCACCCTCATCCCACCCTCATCCCACCCTCATCCCACCCTGTATCCCACCCTGTATCCCACCCTAATCCCACCCTGTATTCCACCCTCATCCCACCCTGCATCCCACCCTCATCCCACCCTGTTTCCCACCCTGTATCCCACCCTGTTTCTCACCCTCATCCCACCCTCATCCCACCCTCATCCCACCCTGTACCCCACGCTGTATTCCATCCTCATCCCACCCTGCATCCCACCCTCATCCCACAGCCCACCCTCATCCCACCCTCATCCCACCCTGTATTCCACCCTGCATCCCACCCTGTATCCCACCCTATATCCTTCCCTGTATCCCACCCTCATCCCACCCTCATCCCACCCTCATCCCACCCTGTATTCCACCCTCATCCCACCCTGTATCCCACCCTTTATCCCACCCTGTATTCCACCCTCATCCCACCCTGTATCCCACCCTCATCCCACCCTCATCCCACCCTCATCCCACCCTGTATCCCACCCTGTATCCCCCTCATCCCACCCTGCATCCCACCATCATCCCACCCTGTATTCCACCCTCATTCCACCCTGCATCCCACCCTCATCCCACCCTCGTCCCACCCTGTATCCCACCCTGTATCCCACCCTCATCCCACCCTGCATCCCACCCTGTATCCCACCCTCATCCCACCCTGTATCCCACCCTCATCCCACCCTCATCCCACCCTGTATCCCACCCTGTATTCCACCCTCATCCCACCCTGTATCCCACCCTGTATCCCACCCTGTATCCCACCCTGTATCCCACCCTCATCACACCCTGTATTCCACCCTGTATCCCACCCTGTATCCCACCCTCATCCCACCCTCATCCCACCCTGTATTCCACCCTCATCCCACCCTGTATCCCACCCTCATCCCACCCTGTTTCCCACCCTCATCGCACCCTCATCCCACCCTCATCCCACCCTGTATCCCACCCTCATCCCACCCTGTATCCCACCCTGCATCCCACCCTCATCCCACCCTCATCCCACCCTGTATCCCACCCTGTATCCCACCCTCATCCCACCCTGTATTCCACCCTCATCCCACCCTGCATCTCACCCTCATCCCACCCTGTATCCCACCCTGTATCCCACCCTGTTTCCCACCCTCATCCCACCCTCATCCCACCCTCATCCCACCCTGTACCCCACCCTGTATTCCACCCTCATCCCACCCTGCATCCCACCCTCATCCCACATCCCACCCTTATCCCACCCTCATCCCACCCTGCATCCCACCCTGTATCCCACCCTATATCCTTCCTGTATCCCACCCTCATCCCACCCTCATCCCACCCTGTATTCCACCCTCATCCCACCCTTTATCCCACCCTTTATCCCACCCTGTATTCCACCCTCATCCCACCCTGTATCCCACCCTCATCCCACCCTCATCCCACCCTCATCCCACCCTGTATCCCACCCTCTATCCTTCCCTCATCCCACCCTGTATCCCACCCTCATCCCACCCTCATCCCACCCTCATCCCACCCTGTATCCCACCCTGTATTCCACCCTCATCCCACCCTGTATCCCACCCTGTATCCCACCCTGTATCCCACCCTCATCCCACCCTCATCCCACCCTCATCCCACCCTGTATCCCACCCTGCATCCCACCCTTATCCCACCCTGCATCCCACCCTCATCCCACCCTGCATCCCACCCTCATCCCACCCTGTATTCCACCCTCATCCCACCCTGCATCCCACCCTCATCCCACCCTCGTCCCACCCTGTATCCCACCCTATATCCCACCCTCATCCCACCCTGTATCCCACCCTCATCCCACCCTGCATCCCACCCTCATCCCACCCTCATCCCACCCTGTATCCCACCCTGTATCCCACCCTATATCCTTCCCTCATCCCACCCTGTATCCCACCCTCATCCCACCCTCATCCCACCCTGTATCCCACCCTGTATTCCACCCTCATCCCACACTGTATCCCACCCTGTATCCCACCCTGTATCCCACCCTCATCCCACCCTCATCCCACCCTCATCCCACCCTGTATCCCACCCTGCATCCCACCCGCATCCCACCCTCATCCCACCCTGCATCCCACCCTCATCCCACCCTCATCCCACCCTGTATCCCACCCTGCATCCCACCCTGCATCCCACCCTGCATCCCACCCTCATCCCACCCTGCATCCCACCCTCATCCCACCCTCATCCCACCCTCATCCCACCCTGTATCCCACCCTGTATCCCACCCTCATCCCACCCTGCATCCCACCCTCATCCCACCCTGCATCCCACCCTGTATTCCACCATGTATTCCACCCTCATCCCACCCTGCCTCCCACTGCTGGCTTGCTTCTGAAGCTAAGCAGGGTTGGTCCTGGTCAGGCCCTGGATGGGAGACCAGATGCTGCTGGAAGTGGTGTTGGAGGGCAAGTAGGAGGCACTCTTTCCTCTGGTCTAAATATCTCAGTGATTGGGGACATTGCCCTGTGTTGGGTGCAGTCTTTCGGATGGGACGTCAAACGGGTGTCCTGACTCTCTGTGGTCACTAAAGATTCCATGACACTTATCGTGAGAGTAGGGGTGTTAACCCCGGTGTCCTGGCTAAATTCCCAATCTGGCCCTCAAACCATCACGGTCACCTAATCATCCCCCAGTTTACAATTGTCTCATTCATCCCCCTCCTCTACCCTGTAACTATTCCCCAGGCCGTTGCTGTAAATGAGAACGTGTTCTCAGTCAACTTACCTGGTAAAATAAGGGTAAAGTAAACATTTAAAATAATAAACACGCATGCCCCGCCCACCTGAGGATCTTTATTTTTCATCCATCTATTTCCTGTGTTAGAAGGTTGTAAAATCACTTAAATCTCGCTGGTTTGCATGCTTTCATTTTATTGTATTCATTGTGAAAAAAGAGAACTTACATCACAAGAAAGAGAACTAGTGGTTGACAGAGCAGGTGAGTTCAGGTAGGGTAGACAGAGCAGGTGAGTTCAGGTAGGGTAGACAGAGCAGGTAGGTTAGGCAGAGCAGGTGAGTACAGGTAGAGTAGACAGAGCAGGTGAGTTCAGGTAGGGTAGACAGAGCAGGTGAGTCCAGGTGGGGTAGCCAGAGCAGGTAGGGTAGACAGAGAGGGTAGGGTAGACAGAGCAGGTGAGTTCAGGTAGGGTAGACAGAGCAGGTGAGTTCAGGTAGGCTAGACAGAGCATGTGAGTTCAGGTAGGGTAGACAGAGCAGGTGGGGTAGACAGAGCAGGTGAGTTCAGGTGGGGTAGCCAGAGCAGGTAGGGTAGACAGAGAGGGTAGGGTAGAAAGAGCAGGTGAGTACAGGTAGTGTAGACAGAGCAGGTGAGTACTGGTAGGGTAGACAGAGCAGGTGAGTACTGGTAGGGTAGACAGAGCAGGTGAGTACAGGTAGGGTAGACAGAGCAGGTGAGTACTGGTAGGGTAGACAGAGCAGGTGAGTACAGGTAGGGTAGACAGAGCATGTGAGTACAGGTAGGGTAGACAGAGCAGGTGAGTACAGGTAGGGTAGACAGAGCAGGTGAGTACAGGTAGGGTAGACAGAGCAGGTGAGTACAGGTAGGGTAGACAGAGCAGGTGAGTTCAGGTAGGGTAGCCAGAGCAGGTGGTAGACAGAGAGGGTAGACAGAGCAGCAGGTAGACAGGTAGGGTAGACAGAGCAGGTGAGTACTGGTAGGGTAGACAGAGCAGGTGAGTACTGGTAGGGTAGACAGAGCAGGTGAGTACAGGTAGGGTAGACAGAGCAGGTGAGTACAGGTAGGGTAGACAGAGCAGGTGAGTACAGGTAGGGTAGACAGAGCAGGTGAGTACAGGTAGGGTAGACAGAGCAGGTGAGTACAGGTAGGGTAGACAGAGCAGGTGAGTACAGGTAGGGTAGACAGAGCAGGTGAGTACAGGTAGGGTAGACAGAGCAGGTGAGTACAGGTAGGGTAGACAGAGCAGGTGAGTACAGGTAGGGTAGACAGAGCAGGTGAGTACAGGTAGGGTAGACAGAGCAGGTGAGTACAGGTAGGGTAGACAGAGCAGGTGAGTACAGGTAGGGTAGACAGAGCAGGTGAGTACAGGTAGGGTAGACAGAGCAGGTGAGTACAGGTAGGGTAGACAGAGCAGGTGAGTACAGGTAGGGTAGACAGAGCAGGTGAGTACAGGTAGGGTAGACAGAGCAGGTGAGTACAGGTAGGGTAGACAGAGCAGGTGAGTACAGGTAGGGTAGACAGAGCAGGTGAGTAGAGGTAGGGTAGACAGAGCAGGTGGTAGGGTAGGGTAGACAGAGC
>NC_056446.1:45145943-45155943 GCF_018296145.1 Oncorhynchus tshawytscha | reverse complement strand
CCTGTAGTTTACAGTTCTGGGTTTATCTCTGTGTAGACCTGTAGTTTACAGTTCTGGGTTTATCTCTCTGTGTTGACCTGTAGTTTACAGTTCTGGGTTTATCTCTGTGTAGACCTGTAGTTTACAGTTCTGGGTTTAGTTCTGGGTTTATCTCTGTGTAGACCTGTAGTTTACAGTTCTGGGTTTATCTAGACCTGTAGTTTACAGTTCTCTGTGTAGACCTGTAGTTTACAGTTCTGGGTTTATCTCCTCTGTGTAGACCTGTAGTTTACAGTTCTGGGTTTATCTCCTCTGTGTAGACCTGTAGTTTTACAGTTCTGGGTTTATCTCCTCTGTGTAGACCTGTAGTTTACAGTTCTGGGTTTATCTCTCTGTGTAGACCTGTAGTTTACAGTTCTGGGTTTATCTCCTCTGTGTAGACCTGTAGTTTACAGTTCTGGGTTTATCTCCTCTGTGTAGACCTGTAGTTTACAGTTCTGGGTTTATCTCCTCTGTGTTGACCTGTAGTTTACAGTTCTGGGTTTATCTCCTCTGTGTTGACCTGTAGTTTACAGTTCTGGGTTTATCTCCTCTGTGTTGACCTGTAGTTTACAGTTCTGGGTTTATCTCCTCTGTGTTGACCTGTAGTTTACAGTTCTGGGTTTATCTCCTCTGTGTAGACCTGTAGTTTACAGTTCTGGGTTTATCTCCTCTGTGTAGACCTGTAGTTTACAGTTCTGGGTTTATCTCTGTGTAGACCTGTAGTTTACAGTTCTGGGTTTATCTCCTCTGTGTAGACCTGTAGTTTACAGTTCTGGGTTTATCTCCTCTGTGTAGACCTGTAGTTTACAGTTCTGGGTTTATCTCCTCTGTGTAGACCTGTAGTTTACAGTTCTGGGTTTATCTCCTCTGTGTAGACCTGTAGTTTACAGTTCTGGGTTTATCTCCTCTGTGTAGACCTGTAGTTTACAGTTCTGGGTTTATCTCCTCTGTGTAGACCTGTAGTTTACAGTTCTGGGTTTATCTAGACCTGTAGTTTACAGTTCCTCTGTGTAGACCTGTAGTTTACAGTTCTGGGTTTATCTCCTCTGTGTAGACCTGTAGTTTACAGTTCTGGGTTTATCTCTGTGTAGACCTGTAGTTTACAGTTCTGGGTTTATCTCTGTGTTGACCTGTAGTTTACAGTTCTGGGTTTATCTCCTCTGTGTAGACCTGTAGTTTACAGTTCTGGGTTTATCTCTGTGTTGACCTGTAGTTTACAGTTCTGGGTTTATCTCCTCTGTGTAGACCTGTAGTTTACAGTTCTGGGTTTATCTCCTCTGTGTTGACCTGTAGTTTACAGTTCTGGGTTTATCTCTGTGTAGACCTGTAGTTTACAGTTCTGGGTTTATCTCCTCTGTGTTGACCTGTAGTTTACAGTTCTGGGTTTATCTCCTCTGTGTTGACCTGTAGTTTACAGTAGTTGACCTCTAACTGTATTTTTTATTTTTATTTTTATTTTTTATTTTTTTACCTTTAAGCGGAACAGCGGAACAGAACAGAACAGAGCGGAACAGAGATAACTAACAGAAAATGTCTCATTAGATCATCTGTAAGTCTGAAAGTTCATCAGTCAAGTCAAACACCAACTTCGGAAGTGAGGTTCAAGAGTTTGGGGTTTGTTAAACACTTCCAAACATTTAGACAACCTAACCTCTGCTTTCATTTAGCCTCATGAAGCTTGATCATGCTCTTCATCACAGTGGGATGCGTTATACACACTCACACTCACACTCACACACATCCCTCACCTCAACTCAGTAAACAACTCTGTCTGTTCCAGCAGCAGTCAGCCAGTCAGTCAGCTAGTCTGTCAGCCAGTCAGCCAGCCAGCCAGCCAGTCAGCCAGCCAGCTAGTCAGTCAGCTAGTCAGCCAGCCAGCCTGTCCGTCAGTTAGCCAGTCAGCCAGCCAGCCAGCCAGTCAGTCAGTTAGCCAGTCAGTCATTCAGTCAGGGGTTTATTAAACAATTAGAGCTGTATTCCAGAGGAAAAATCCCCTTCGAATCTAGAACAGTCTTAAAGATCTGGAACAATCACCTTCTAATCTAGAACAGTCTTACATATCTGGAACAATCACCTTCTAATCTAGAACAGGCTTACAGATCTGGAACAATCACCTTCTATTCTAGAACAGTCTTACAGATCTGGAACAATCACCTTCTATTCTCAAACAGTCTAAGGGATCTGGAACAATTACCTTCTATTCTAGAACAGTCTAAGGGATCTGGAACAATCACCTTCTATTCTCGAACAGTCTTACAGATCTGGAACAATCACCTTCTATTCTCGAACAGTCTAACAGACCTAGAACAATCACCTTCTATTCTAGAACAGTCTAAGGGATCTGGAACAATCGCCTTCTATTCTCGAACAGTCTAACAGATCTGGAACAATCACCTTTATTCTAGAACAGTCTAACAGATCTGGAACAATCACCTTCTATTCTAGAACAGTCTAACAGATCTGGAACAATCACCTTTTATTCTAGAACAGTCTAACAGATCTGGAACAATCACCTTATATTCTAGAACAGTCTAACAGATCTGGAACAATCACCTTCTATTCTAGAACAGTCTAACAGATCTGGAACAATCACCTTCTATTCTAGAACAGTCTAACAGATCTGGAACAATCACCTTCTATTCTAGAACAGTCTAAGGGATCTGGAACAATCACCTTCTATTCTAGAACAGTCTAAGGGATCTGGTGGGTGGAGGCCAGAGGAAGTTTAAAGACTCTAATTGACATCACATGTTATGTGACGCTGGCGACAATCCGGCTTCGCTATTACTTCTCCACATAAACACAGCCACACACACACCTACTCCTTCTCAGCAGACATGGTGACACGGAAGACGCCGTGTGATTTATGATAAGAGCAGCATGGTGTGCGTGTGGCTCCTATTCTTCTGATACTCTCTGGGCCCATGTTCACCACAGCCAGTTAATGGTGAAGCTGAGAAAGGGGGAGGGAGGGAGGGTGGTTGAAAGTGGTTCCACATGGGCCCCTCCTCAGTCATCCACATTGCTCTTTATGTGCTGCAATATGCACACACACACACAGAGAGAGAGAGAGAGAGAGACATTAACATGCAGAGACAAAAACACATGACAGCATAGACACACACACACACCCATACAGAACACACACACACACACATACAGATTACACACACACACATACAGATTACACACACACACACCCATGCAGAACACACACACACACATACAGATTACACACACACACACCCATGCAGAACACACACACACACATACAGATTACACACACACACACCCATGCAGAACACACACACACACATACAGATTACACACACACACACACCCATGCAGAACACACACACACACATACAGATTACACACACACACACCCATACAGAACACACACACACACATACAGATTACACACACACACACACATACAGAACACACACACCCACACACACACACACACATACAGATTACACCCACACACACCCATACAGAACACACATACAGATTACACACACACACACATACAGATTACACACACACATACAGAACACACACACACACACACACAGATTACACACACACATACAGAACACACCCACACACACACACACACACACATACAGAACACACACACACACATACACAGTTCCCAGCAAACCAAAACATCCCTCAAACACATTAAATCTGTTCTTTAAAGGTTCCCAGAATGTGCCCTTAGGTTGTGGGAACAGTGTGATGATGTCACAATGATGATATTTGTTGTTGAATGAATGAGAACGAATGAGAATGAGAATGAATGAATGTTAAAACTCTGAACACAATGAGAACATGTTCAAAAGCACGTTCTCTACCATTTAGGTTTGAAATGATACAATAAATATTATTTCATAGTTTGGGCTTGTTTGCTGCTGGCACAGCTCCCCAAAATAGATTGTAAAATAGATTTTCTTATCTTAATGGGACCACATTAATAGAGAATAAATAAATCAATTGTTTTCCTTATGAAGGGAAGATAAAGACAAATTAATTAAACTAATTTCTCTCTCTCTCTCTCTCTCTCTCTCTCTCTCTCTCTCTCTCTCTCTCTCTCTCTCTCTCTCTCTCTCTCTCTCTCTCTCTCTCTCTCTCGATCCACCCCTCACTTTCCCTCCATCCATCCATCCATCCATCCTCTCTCTCTCTCTCTCTATCCACCCCTCTCTCACTTTCCATCCATCCATCCATCCATCCAACTCTCTCCACCCCTCTCTCTTTCCCTCCATCCATCCATCCATCTCTCTCTGTCTCTGTCTCTGTCTCTGTCTCTCTCTCTCTCTCTCTCTCTGTCTCTGTCTCTGTCTCTGTCTCTCCCTCTCTGTCTCTCTCTCTCGGTCTCTCTCTCTCTCTCTTTCTCTCTCTCTCTCTCTCTCTCTCTCTCTCTCTCTCTCTCTCTATCCACCCCTCACTTTCCCTCCATCCATCCATCCATCCATCCAACTCTCTCTCTCTCTATCCACCCCTCTCTCACTTTCCCTCCATCCATCCATCCAACTCTCTCTCTCTCTCTCTCTCTCTCTCTCTCTGTCTCTGTCTCTGTCTCTGTCTCTGTCTCTCCCTCTCTCTCTCTCTCTGTCTCTCTCTCTCTCTCTCTCGGTTCATCAGACCTCAGTCCGTTCCCAGGCCAGTTTGATCGTCAGTTCCCGGGTCTCCCCTCTCTGACGGAGTCTCGTTTTCCAGTCCCAGAATGCACTACCCCACCACCTTCACCTACACCCCTCCCTGTCACCTCCGCCATGTCGCTAGGCTCCGCCCACTACCACACCTACCTGCCCCCTCCCTACCCCGGGTTCCACCCAAAGTCAGAGTGGACCCTTCCAAACCAGCAGTACGCTCCCTATCTTTACTATGGAGCCATCCTCTGGGTCGTACCAATTCTCCATGGTTCCCGGGGGGGACCGCTCACCCTCCAGGATGGTTCCTCCCTGCACCAGCGCCTCCACCGGCAGCTCCCTGGCTAACCCTAACCTGCCCAGCCAAGGTGGGGCAGATGGGGGGCGGTGGAGGGGGATGGGAGTCACAGCAACTCCCCCACTGTACTCAACCCTGCTGGGGGGCGCATGGACGAAGCTGTCTGGAGACCCTACTGAGGAGGAGAGGAGGAGGAGTTGGAATAGATGAAGGAGGCGGAACACGAGGAGGAAGAAGAAGAGGAGGAAGATGAGAAGAAGAGGAGGAAGAGGAGGATGAAGAGAAGGAGGAAAGGAGAGGAGGCCCGAAGAAAGTAGGTGTGACAATGTAACTGATGTCATGGTTTTTAAAGCACAAATCCTTTTGAAAAGGGAGTTGTTGAGTTGCGATGAATAAACACCAGTGTCTCCTGCATCTGGAAATATACTCTGAGATAAAATGACAAAAGAAACAAAGGGAATGACTAGTATGAACCTGTCTGGAGGAATGTGCTGTGGCCAGACAGACAGACACTACAAAGGGATCTTGTCTCTTCTCAGCATCAATGAGACACAAACATGAACAATTATGGTAGACTGCCGACCCCAGTGGAGAAGACATTATAATACTAAAGTATTACCACATAGTAATCATAGTACTACAATACTATATAGTACTATACCATAGTACTATAATACTACTATATAGTACTATACCATAGTACTATTCCATAGTTCTACAATACTACTATATAGTACTATATCATAGTACTACAATACTACTATATAGTACTATACCATAGTACTACAATACTACTATATAGTACTATATCATAGTACTACAATACTACTAAATAGTACTATACCATAGTACGACAATACTACTATATAGTACTATACCATAGTACTACAATACTACTGTATAGTACTATACCATAGTACTACAATACTACTATATAGTACTATATCATAGTACTACAATACTCCAGTATCATCATCCACAGCCTACAAGACAATTATTCAGGCTATTTGTAGCAGATGGCTTGTTTTGGATTTCTATAAGGCTTTTAGCTGAGCATGTTATGTACTAGGACTATATAACAGGACTATATAACAGGACTATATAACAGGACTATATAACAGGACTATATAACAGGACTACATGACAGGATTATATAACAGGACTATATAACAGGACTATATAACAGGACTATATAACAGGACTATATAACAGGACTATATAACAGGACTATATAACAGGACTATATAACAGGACTATATAACAGGACTATATAACAGGACAATATAACAGGACAATATAACAGGACTATATAACAGGACAATATAACAGGACAATATAACAGGACTATATAACAGGACAATATAACAGGACAATATAACAGGACAATATAACAGGACTATATAACAGGACAATATAGCAGGACAATATAACAGGACTATATAACAGGACAATATAACAGGACAATATAACAGGACTATATAACAGGACTATATAACAGGACAATATAACAGGACTATATAACAGGACTATATAACAGGACTATATAACAGGACTATATAACAGGACTATATAACAGGACTATATGACAGGATTATATAACAGGACTATATAACAGGACTATATAACAGGACTATATAACAGGACTATATAACAGGACTACATGACAGGATTATATAACAGGACTATATAACAGGACTATATAACAGGACTATATAACAGGACTATATAACAGGACTATATAACAGGACTATTTAACAGGACTATATAACAGGACTATATAACAGGACTACATGACAGGACATCACTGAGTAGCGAAAGAGGACAGGAACATTTATGCTACCATGATGATGACAGTCACACATGTGTTACCATAGTGATGATGAGAGTCACATGTATGTTATTGTGTGGTGGTATGAACAGCAAGTTTGCTTTAGAATGCCTGTACACTCATTTTATATCAATTAATTAAATTGGTATATATGATTTGTGAAAAGATGATGTGGGTTGAGGAGTTGTAACTTATGAAGACATAAATGATGTAATGTATTTGTTAACTTGAGGGTAAAATCTATATATTTTGGATGCATGTGTTTGTATACGATTCATTAGATCCACTCTGTCTTTCTTTTTCATTCAAAGATGTATATTTTTAACATGTTGTAAGTTTAAACATCCTCTCCAAAGAGAATGAAGAAATCATTTTGCTCTGTAAAATAATAATGATTCTGTCTGAATGATGACATCCTTGTGTGTTCAGTAACTTCCTTAACTAGCAACAACATGCTAGTTAACCGAATAAAACACCGAGCTCTGACTTCACACGGCAACGACATGCTAGTTAACCGAATAAAACACCGAGCTCTGACTTCACACGGCAACAACATGCTAGTTAACCGAATAAAACACAGAGCTCTGACTTCACACGGCAACAACATGCTAGTTAACCGAATAAAACACCGAGCTCTGACTTCACACGGCAACAACATGCTAGTTAACCGAATAAAACACAGAGCTCTGACTTCACACGGCAACAACATGCTAGTTAACCGAATAAAACACAGAGCTCTGACTTCACACGGCAACAACATGCTAGTTAACCGAATAAAACACCGAGCTCTGACTTCACACGGCAACAACATGCTAGTTAACCGAATAAAACACCGAGCTCTGACTTCACACGGCAACAACATGCTAGTTAACCGAATAAAACACCGAGCTCTGACTTCACACGGCAACGACATGCTAGTTAACCGATAAAACACCGAGCTCTGACTTCACACGGCAACAACATGCTAGTTAACCGATAAAACACCGAGCTCTGACTTCACACGGCAACAACATGCTAGTTAACCGAATAAAACACCGAGCTCTGACTTCACACGGCAACAACATGCTAGTTAACCGAATAAAACACAGAGCTCTGACTTCACACGGCAACAACATGCTAGTTAACCGAATAAAACACAGAGCTCTGACTTCACACGGCAACAACATGCTAGTTAACCGAATAAAACACAGAGCTCTGACTTCACACGGCAACAACATGCTAGTTAACCGATAAAACACCGAGCTCTGACTTCACACGGCAACAACATGCTAGTTAACCGAATAAAACACCGAGCTCTGACTTCACACGGCAACAACATGCTAGTTAACCGAATAAAACACAGAGCTCTGACTTCACACGGCAACAACATGCTAGTTAACCGATAAAACACCGAGCTCTGACTTCACACGGCAACAACATGCTAGTTAACCGAATAAAACACCGAGCTCTGACTTCACACGGCAACAACATGCTAGTTAACCGAATAAAACACCGAGCTCTGACTTCACACGGCAACAACATGCTAGTTAACCGAATAAAACACAGAGCTCTGACTTCACACGGCAACAACATGCTAGTTAACCGAATAAAACACAGAGCTCTGACTTCACACGGCAACAACATGCTAGTTAACCGAATAAAACACAGAGCTCTGACTTCACACGGCAACAACATGCTAGTTAACCGAATAAAACACCGAGCTCTGACTTCACACGGCAACAACATGCTAGTTAACCGATAAAACACCGAGCTCTGACTTCACACGGCAACAACATGCTAGTTAACCGAATAAAACACAGAGCTCTGACTTCACACTGCAACAACATGTATCATGCCGTCTAACCAAAGACAACTTGTTACTTCAATCAGGAAGGTACATTTTTGTCACATTGAAACGGTTCAAATCTCCGGAGCGGACAAGGTGAAAAATCTGTCTCAGTGCCCTTGAGCAAGGCACTTAACCCTAATTGCTACAGAGGCACTTTACAATGGTGACCCTGGTCCTGAGCCCACCAACTGTGCTTGTCAGTGGGATTTGGGATATCACATTTTTATTAGACACTTGAGTGTAAGCACCCCCAAAATTATTATTATTATTATTATTATTATACAAAAGCTATATTTATAGTTACTGACACAGATACACAGGTACACAGATACACAGGTACACAGGTACACAGATACACAGGTACACAGATACACAGGTACACAGATACACAGGTACACAGATACACAGGTACACAGGTACACAGGTACACAGATACACAGGTACAGATACACAGGTACACAGGTACACAGATACACAGGTACACAGATACACAGGTACACAGGTATACAGGTACACAGATACACAGGTACACAGGTACACAGATACACAGGTACACAGATACACAGGTACACAGGTACACAGGTACACAGATACACAGGTAGGCCAAAGATCAAGATGGTTGTGCCAGGCTTGTTGGTGTCCACAACACACGGTACTATATGGTGTAGCTGGTCAGCATGAACACCTCATCCTGACTGGATTCACACTCAGTTCATGTATGAGTCACATACACTCTCTATATTAACAATCACATACACTCTCTATATTAACAATCACATACACTCTCTATATTAACAATCACATATAGGGTTGCAAACTTGAAGTAGCTTTTCCAAAATTCCCCGGTTTTCCAGAAATCCAGATTGAAAGATGTGGACAGAATGAGACATCCTGGAATTTGCAACACAATTCCCATTCATACAGTATGTAAGTCATGATATTTACAAGGACTTGGTGTTCAGCATCTGTTCACCGGTTACTGATCTGGTGTGATGTGCTGCAGAGGACTTTCTGAAGTAGTATCTTGGTGTCTAACACTTAAAAGCACAACAGTAAAATATTATATATTTTTTCTTTCATTTATTAATTAATTTATAATCCTCCCACTGTTGTTAAAAATATGATTATTTTTATTTGTTTTTAAGTCTGGATCAAAATGTGTTTTTTTTCTTTGGGTTTATTTATTGTTATTTTCTTGTTGTTATGTTCTATTTCAGTGTCGCAGTAGTATCTGACCACAGTCCAGTATTCCTCATGTTAGGACGTTACCATAACACAGAGAGAAGATGTTTCCTGTTAGCTTACTAAACCCATGTGACTGGAGGTGATACATACCATACAGGACTGTTGTTTCTATTATAAACCAC